>NC_056744.1:16705169-16795169 GCF_019279795.1 Protopterus annectens | reverse complement strand
TCCCCTCCTACGTCTCTACTCTAATAACCAACATCATGACCCTCAAATCTCTATCCTTACTTAATCAAATAATACTTCTAGTTACCTTAACTAACCTAAATTATATCACCCAACCTACAAATGCAGACCACTCTCCCCCATTTCACACCACTACCCCATCTTCTACAAGGTACACATTTACTGTTACTCATATATCTCCCAGTCTCTAAACCCTCAACATTAGCATGCTATTCCCCTATAGACTCCTACCTAACTCTAAAAACACTGTTCCCAGCTACACTAGTCTAATGTCCACAAAACTCTCTACCTGTATACTACACCCCAAACAAACCAAATACCTCATCCATCATCTTATCTCTATCTTTCTCTCCGGGGGCATCCACCCAAACCCAGGTCCCTCTACCACACTGCATCCAACCCCCCAAGCAACATGAAAACACCTCCACTTCTCAGCTCTAAATGCTCAGAGCCTATGTAACAAAATTCCAAACCTTCATGCCTGGCTTCTACATAACCAGCCCGATATTCTCTCTATCTCAGAAACCTGGCTTAAGCCCCACATACAAGATTCTGAAATAACTCCTCCCAACTACTGCATGTTAAGGAATGACAGAACACAAAAAAAGGTAGGTGGTGTAGCACCCCTTTACTTGGCATCCCTCTTAGTCACCCCCTATACCAAACCCTTTCCCAAATTTAGCAAGGCAGAAATAATACCAGCCCTACTCAACCTAAACAAGCATAAACTCATATTTGTTCTCTCCCTCTATATTCCGCCTGGCGACAATATCTCATCCCTTGAAGATATTCTCTCCTGGGTCTCTACCAACATTACTCATGAAACCATAATCCTGGGAAACATGAACATAAACTGGGCTATAATCCAATCTGAATAAGACCACAGTTGTTGGAAAAAAACACCTTTATGATTGATAGCAAAGCTTTCGGGTTACCACCCTTCTTCAATACTAATACAAAAATTCAAAAAACACATGGGTTTAAATAGGAGTCATAAAAATCACCGATTTCCAAAAAGGTCATATCTTCATGTGGCCGAAGAATCACTCTTCTAATAGTACTTACACCCAGAAAGCTTCCTTGGATACTTTAGATATGTTTCCTCAACCTATACCGGCTCGTTTATCTACCCAGGAACCGGTGTCTACTATTCCTTCGAATCACCTGGTTGAAGCTACGCCTTTATCGGTGACGTCACAAGTAACTGATTTGAACGTGGATTTGCACACTAGTGAAGACAGAAAATGCATTGGAGGTAACAATGAACATACTGATGGTGTTAAGAAAACCCGTCAGTTAACTTTGAATGTTTTACAAAAACGATTTCGGTTAGACCAACCTGAAAAAATAAAGGAGCGGTCTGCTTCGAGGGGTAGATCTTTAACAAGGCAAACCATGACTTCAGTTAAATGTAAGAATGATAGCCCTTTAGAGCAAGGCAAGATGAACTGGAGATAATCAAAGGTACTTTAAATTTATCTAGCTTCACATTGAAAGCTCCACATTATTCCTTATTACAGAAGGGGCTCAGTTTTATTCCAATATGTAGCGATGATTTGGTAACTGCTTTGACTGATTTGAAACAGTTTGTTAGAAATGTGAACCTTAAAGTTTTATTTAATAATTCTATACCTACTCAAACAAGTTGTAAAAAACGTAGCACATTTATACCTGTTAGTATTCCTGTTTTAACTGCATATCATGACTTATGTGAATTAGAATTAAGATGTTTATATTCTGATTGTTTGAATTTAAAACAATATAATTTAACATATGATGAAAATAAGACATTGAAAGCATTACAGTCTGATGAGAACATAATTATCAAACAAGCAGATAAAGGGGGTGTAGTGGTCCTTATGAACCGTGATAAATATTTATTATCTATGACTACCCTCCTTGGGGATACTCATGCTTTTAGATGTATCACACCCGTTGATGTTAAAAAATGTATTAGTTCTGTGAACATGATAATTTATGATTTACTGATCAATGGTGACATTGACCTGGATTTATTTCACTTCCTTACTGTTCCATCTCCAATCATCCCACAATTATATGGTCTACCAAAAATACATAAATCAATATGTGATCCACCTATGAGACCAATTGTGTCTGGTGGTGGCTGGCTAACCGAACCGATTTCCATATATTTACAAAAGCAATTACAACCCTTTTTGTTACAGTGTAGTAATGTTTTGAAAGACACTACAGATTTTATTACTAAGCTAAGAGGTTGGTTTAATGCCTTAAATACCATCACCTTAAACCAAGGTGAGTTTTTGTTTGTAACCTTGGATATTTCATCTTTATTTACGGTCATACCGAATGACTTTGGTATTGAATCTATCAGAGAGTTTCTGACTTCACAAGCTTCTTTGAGAACAAATTATATAGAGAACATTTGTTCTCTATTAGATGTAGTGTTAACTAACAATATTTTTCTGTTCAACAGACAGTTATACTTACAGCTTACTGGTGTGGCTATGGGCACATCAGTAGCGAATACTTATGCTAACTTGGTTCTTCATCAATGGGAAAAGACGTACATTTGTAGTAAGATTAATCCGTTGAATGATAATGTGTGTTTCTATCAGCGCTTTGTGGATGATTGTTTTCTGATCTGGAAAGGGTCCTCCTCCCAGTTGCTTGAATACATAGATTATCTGAATAGTACTACAGCTTTTCTAAAATTTAAAATAGATTATTCAGATAAACTGGCAACTTTCTTGGATGTTAAAATACAATTAAGAGAAGGAATATTTCATACTAGTATTCATAGAAAGGAGATATATGCAGGCAGATATATACATAATACTAGTATGCATGCCCCACATGTATTTAAAGGAATAGTAACATCCCAATTTAATAGAGCTAGTAGATTAAATACTGATGAGACATCTTTTATTCTGCAGCTTGATGAGATGATGCTAGAGTTTATGAATAGTGGATATGATCCTGGATTGTTATCACACTTGAAATCTAATACTATAGCTGATAGATGTACACAACTTAAACCTATTTTTTTAATGGATGAATCAACTATGTCCTCGGATAGGAATGTACAGATGGATTTTAGACTTAGATATGTCACTACTTACAATATTAGGACATATCAAGTCAAACGAATTATTGAAAAAAACTGGGTTGTTTTGATGGCATCACCAGATGTTAGAGCTGTGTTAGATGATAGGCCTTACTTCTCCTATAGAAATATGAGAACTTTAAAAAGTAAATTATGTTACAAGGATTTCAGTGGAGGCCCCAATCCTCCCACTTCCTAAAAGTAGCTGCAGAAGCCATTGCTCTCCCTATCAGCATACTAATTAATCAGTCTATCTCAGAAAGCCAGGACCCCAGCTCTGGAAGAAGGCCTTTATTATTCCTCTCCATAAAGGTGGCAATAATAATGATATCCCAAACTTTTGCCCTATTGCCATCCTATCCCTTATTCTAAGCGACTTGAAAAGTGTGTACACCAACAACTCTTACCCTACCTCACCAATAATCAGCTTCTTACCCCCACACAACATGTCTTTAGACCAGGTCATAGTGCCTCCACTGCCCTTCCTCTCCTTCCTAGAAACAATCAACAAAGTCCGCGACTCTGCCCACTTTGTATCCACTCTTTTCCTCAACTTCTCTAAGGCATTTGACACTATTTCCCACAACCTCCTTCTTACCAAACTCTCTAAACTTAACCTATCCCCTTCCTCTACTCAGTGGTTCTCAAGCTATCTCACAAACAGGCAACAAGCAGTTAAATGGAAAAAGCTACATCACCCTTCCTTAATACATCCACAGGCATCCCCCAAGGTTCCATTCAAGGCATCATACTATTTAACATATTCATAAATGAGTTTTTCCAAGCCATTCCTAACTCCAGTCTCATCCAATATGCCAGTGATTCTACTGTAATCTGTTCCTCCCCTTCCATCACAACTCTAAACAATCTAACACAAGCTACCTTCTCTTCCACTGAACAGTGGATGCTCGACAACCATCTAGCCCTTAATGCAACCAAAACAAAACTTATGTTATTCAATGCATCCAAAACCTCTTCCCTAGAAAAACAATCCTTCATAATTACCAGCAATACCCCCCCAAGAACTAGTCTCTGACACAAAATTACTAGGAATTTTCATTGACATTCAACTAAAATTTGATAATCATCTACAAGCAAATATAAAAAAAAAAAAACATAAAAAATTAGGTATACTTTACAGCCACATTCGCTTTATCTCTCCCACCACCAGGATTACATTAGCTAATACATATATCATCCCACCCCTTTTATATGGTGCATCTATCCTAACCAGCTTACAATCTTCCCTCAAAAGAAAACTCTCATCTTGTTATAACAAAATATCCAGATTTGTGGCAGGTCATAGAGCCTCTTCTCACCACTGTAATTCCCTTCACCAACTAAGTTGGCTAGAATTACCAAACTTCGTCACATATACCCAGCTCATTCAAGCACACAAACTCATTCATAACCCGTCTCTCTGCCCCTCCCGAGCAAATACCTTTGAAATGCATAAACCAGATAGACTCCTAAGATCCAATTCCCAACACCTAATTAAATTGCATAATCAACACATCCTGCTGGGAATCAATTGATGTCCTTCTCTCTTGCAAGCCTCTGGAACTCTTTCCCTTCTCCCATCCGCACCACCAGCAGTCTCTCCTTGTTTAAAACCTCACTGCACTCGCACCTTATTTCACAATGGAAATGCTCTTGCTCTCATCCAACCTAATTCTACCACACTTTTTTCCCAACTTTCCAAACTTTGTTGCCTGTCACTACCTCCTAAGTTTTATATCCTTACCTCATTGTAATTCCCTAAAAAAAAAAAAAAAAAAAAAACTACTACTTACTGAATTAACCTGAAGTAATTTTCCTAATGACAATCTTTTATCTCTAAATTATGTAACATCAATTTGAATTGTGCAATATGGGTTTGTACTATACAAAATATGTATTTAACATTTAATTGAAATGCATATTATGGATTTGTGCTCTTTCTGTACTATGTATTTGTATTTCTCTGGAGCTTTCCCCAGGACTCCATTGAAAATGGGCTCCTTGTAGCCCAATGGACTATCCTGGAAAACAAACTGCAAATAAATAAATAAATACATCTTCGTTATACATAAAAGATACATTGTAGGAAAGCAGATACTGTAATTTTGTTTCATGGATGAATCAGAGCATTATAAGACTGAATCACAATTTACTGAAACCAAAAACCTGTGAAAGTACAAAAGGCTGAAACTAAATGGTTTAAAAACTTCATCATTAAAAAGAAGTGCAATAAACAAAATGAATCCATAGAAAACGTCCTCCTGCATGCCGCAACAATAGATGCTTCTCCCCTTATACCTGAAATATGTATTCTCAATCTGGGGGCACAATACCTCAAAGTAATGTTAAAACATTTCTTGTAGTTTTCTGGGGTTTCCTTAAAAGTATCAGAATTGCCATATTTAAACAATACAAATGAAAAGGACTAGAGGCAACATATTCCAAAATGCCCAGAATTAATAAATTATAGTATGTAATATGGGATATTTTGCTGTTGGACTTTGTGACAGTTCCATACATTTACCAAAATGATTTCACTCACAGAGCAATCTCCCCTGCACTCTTAATCTCTGCATCTATATATATATATATATATATATATATATATATATATATATATATATATATATATATGGGTGTACGGTGCTTCATTGAAAACCCAGTGCATCGAACTACAACTCATCGAGCACAAATGCTTGAAAAGCAACTTATTAAAAATAATAATAAAAAAACTAACTCCTCTCCTCTTCTTTTACCCCACCCTGTTCTAGTTAAATATACAAACTCTCACAACAGTTTCTATCCAAACCATCCAATGATAACAGTAACATTTTCTCATTCCAACCCATCCCAACCAAAACCATAGAACATTTATAAGAAAATTTAAGCCTAGAACTACTGCTGCTTGTATATTTCCAAAAATAGCAGCAGAAGGTATATCCTACCCCATATCAATTCTGATTAATAGGTCTATATCAGAACAATATGTCTCCTTAATCTGGAAAATCTCACATATAATCCCATTCAACAAAGGCTGACAGTCCACTGAACTCACAAACTACAGACCCATCGCCATCCTATCCCCTCTATCAAAACTACTAGAAAGATGCATTCACTCTCAACTCCTCCATTACCTTACAAACAATTACCTACTAGCCAAATCCCAATGTGGCTTCAGACCCTTTCATAGTACCACCCCTTCACTTCTCAGCTTCACCAATACCATAAACCATTACAGAAATAAAGGAAAATAGTTTCATTTGCATTCCTTGATATGTCCAAAGTCTTTGACACCATCTCGCATAACAAGTTACTAACTGTCCTCTCCAACCTTAACCTTAGCCCTTCCACTTTCTCCTGGTTCCAAAGTTACTGACCACCAGCAGGCAGTAAGGTGGCTACAAGACCTCTCCTCCCTTCACCCAGTGACACTTGGTGTCCCACAAGGCTCCATTCTTGTACCCCTTCTGTTCAACATATTTACTAATAGGTTCATAGGTTCATACTAGGCTATCTGCCCTAGGGCATTTATAAGCCTAGCCAGAGTGTGTTTGGCTTTCGCCACCCATTTTAAATTAATTTTGCTATGCCCTTTTTTGAGGTTAGTATACTGTGCCTCTGTCTAACAGTGACACAGAAGTGATACCCGGGGTAAACCTACGATCTCCCATCCACTCATCAAGATTCCTCTTGAAGAGAGTCAATGAGGGACTCTGCCTAACCTGGACTGGGATTTTATTCCAGAGTGAAGGGAGCCTCTGGGTTATGAATCTGTCCTTCCAGCATGTCCTATTTATTTCAGTGCTGAGGTTCAAGTCTCTTGAGCGCGTAGCTCGATGGGATTTGGATTTTCTGAGGTGCAGCATGTCCATTAACTCCGGGTTGGACATGGCTTTATACGTCAGGCACAGATCGCCTCTGAGCAGGCGGTATGCCACTGAGTAGAGCTGGAGTTTCTTTAACCGGGCAGCATATGGCATCTGTTTGAGCCCTTTGATCCTCTTGGTGAGGTACTTTTGAGATCTTTCCAGTTGCTGCAGGTGTCTGGTAAGGTACATCCCAAAAGGGGCATTGTACTCCATTATGGGCCTGATGAGGGATGAGTAAAGAGGCACGATGACCACCCCTGATCTAGATGTGAATCCCTTCATGATTAGGTGGGCTATATAAAATGTTTTTCTAACCACTTTGGCCACGTGGTTGTCAAATGAGAGATTGCTATCAACTTGGGTCCCCAGGTCCCTAATTACTTCTTCTGTACTTAATGGATTACCACCTATGTGGTAATTTGTGGGCACTTTGTTTTTGCCAAAGGGGATGACTATACACTTTTTGGCGTTTAGCTTGAGGCCATGGCTCTGGCACCAGTTGTCTGTTTCTATGAGGCCCTTTTGGAGGATGCTTGTGTCGGTTGGAGAGTCGATTATGGCACCCAGTTTGCAGTCATCTGCGAACTTGGTCAGCCACAGTCCTTCCGTGTTGGCCTGTACCTCCGAGAAATATATACCAAACAAGAGAGGTCCCAGGACTGAGCCTTGTGGGATGCCACTGGTTTGGAGTCTGACATGGCTCCAGCAATTCTAACCATGTGAGGATGGGAGACCTTAGTACTGTCTGCCCACTAGCTTCAACCATCCAATATGCTGATATTTCAACTCTTATATGTGCAGCACCTACCCCACAACAATTACAAGACTTAACTCAGAAATCCTTCCCTGAAATTGAATCATGGCTGGATAACTCACAATTTATTCTTAATCCCTACAAAATGAAGCTCATGAGCTTTCATCCTATCAGAACCCCAGATCCCTCCCCCACATTTTATATTACTGCCTGAGACAATACAATAATAATCCAAGGTTCCCAAACAAAACTACTAGCAGTTCAACTTTATAATAAACAGATATTTGATCTACACATTTCACAAACAGTTAAGACAGTAGATAAAACAATGGGAACTCTAAACAGAAACAAAACATTTCTAATAGGCAGTTCCAGACTAGCCATAGCCAGAGCACATCTTCTATCAACTCTCCTCTATGCCTCTCCCATCCTCACCAACCTGAAAAAGACAGACCTAGGCAAACTAGAAACATGCTATAATAAAACAGTAAACTTCGCCGTAGACTCTTCACATAGGACATACCACTGCCTCCCCTAAGAAAACTATCATGGCTAGAATTCCCACATCTCCTGTCTTACAACCAGTTAACCATGGCTCACAAACTACTCAATTAACCAGATAAAATCCCTGCTCTCCTAAATACAATTCAACCTTATTCCAACAAATGTATACGTCAATCAACAAATAAATCGCTATTACAAGTTACCAAATCCACCCAGCAGTGCTGGGGATTCCCTGTATTCAAGCTTTGTTGCAAAAATCAAGAATGTTCTACCCCACCCTATCAGAACCACTAACAACGTAACTCAATTTAAAAACCAACTCAAACACTATTTATCAGACTCCTGGCTTTGCTCATGTGATACACCAGGATAAGAAAAAATAGCTACTGATCCCAGCCCCCACCCGCAAAGCAGCTATCATACATTTATTTCTCTAAATCGTTTTATCCTTCTTCTGCCTCTCTCTCCTGATCACTAAATAAGCACATCTTATCTAACCTCCCCTCTTCTCCACATCACTCATTATGTCTGCCGTTCCCTTCCTCCCTTCTGACTGTCTCTCCTCTTTTTCACTAAACCATTTGACTCTAATTCAACTAACTTAAATGTGTGTAAAGTAACTCCTGCCTTTAATTGTAATAAGTTTTCATATAATACTCTACACTCTTCAGCGATGTATATGTATATATATATATATGTATATGTATATGTACATGTGTAAGTAGGAGTAAATCAGGTGTAGCTACAAGTTCCTCTGATCTACCCCATATAGAACTAACAAAACTAATATCCACTTCTTACTATACTGAAGTTTAAATGATGTTATTTCTTCCATGTATGTCTTTTTATCATTGTATAAGTATTCTCACTATGTGAAATTGTATAGTTGTATTCTCACTTTCCAAGTCTTTTCGATTTCTAATACCATGACGGGAATGGACCCCATTCCTAAGTAAAGTATGACTAAAGTTCATGAAATTAGTATTGTTTCAAACTTTGATGTCAGCCAAAAGTGCTCTTTGCAGCAAACGCAATGTGCCCAGTAATGACTCCTGCAATTTGTACGGAGTTACATGTAACATATCTAAATATGATTGTAGATTCTTTTTTATAAGACCAGTTGCTCCTACTACTATTGGAACTGTATGGGTATCTTTCTTCCACATTGCTCGTTTCTGCCTGCAAATCCTGATATTTTATGACTTTGTGTCTCTCTGTACACAAGACAATGTAGTCACTGGGTTTAGAGATGTCAATGATCAATGCCACTTTTGTCTTCCTTTCATGGACCACTATATCTGGTTTTCTTGCATCTGTCTTTTGAACTGCTGGTAATGGGTGATCCCATGTAATATAGACCATCATTTTCTATGATGCTTTGTGGCTCATGTTTCCAGTATTTTTCAACTGCTTCAGTACTATAATGCTTGCACAATCCCCAGTGCAACAGTTTTGCCACGTTATTATGCCTTTCAGTATACAGTTCTTCTGCCATTAGTATGTCACAGTCAGCAACAAGGTGTGTGACTGTTTCCAGTTCTGTTTTACAAAATGTACATTTGTCTGTTCAATGGACTTTGTAAAGCAGCATGTATGTAGCCTACTGTCTTGGGCTGCAAATATTAACCTTTCATCTTTTGGGTTGAATTCCCCTCTCCTTAACCATTCCTGCATTCGATCCTGATCAACATGAGGTTCTTCCAGGAGTTTTCTATACTTGCAACTATATTTATGAATTTTCCACATTTTTTGCCTTCTCGTTTGATCCTTCACTTTATATTCTTTTGTTTTTTTGTCACATTCAGTTACTGCCTGATTTTTATCTACTTCTGATTTGACACCGATATGCTTCTGCTAGACTAAAAAGGGAAGTCATCTTAGATTTATTTTTCTCATGTTTCAAAACTTTCACCATGTTTTGTACTTGTGAGGTCAGCAGATATGTGTGCAGTCCCTCTATTGCAGATCTATACATGTAATTAATTTCAAGGAGGCCCATACCTCCTTCGGAATGGGGAATGTATAATCTTGGTATACATTGATTTTTATAAATCACTTGATGAGTATGAAGTTTTCCTATCTAATCTGTCCAACACATTTTGGGGCCAGTCAAGCACTCCAAAACTGTAAGTTAGGACAGGAAGAGCAAATTGGTTTATAGCTTGAATTTGTTCCTAGATGCCAATGCTGTTTTCAGGATTGATTTAAGTCTTCTAAAATATTTCTTATTAAGTTGTATGCACATTTGTTCATGTTTTTTGTTGATCCTTCATCAGTTACCAAATATTTATACATTCTCTCTCGCTCAAGTTCTTTTATATCATATTCTTGTCCCAAACTGATGTTTTCCTGGTGCTGCAGTTTTCCTACTTTAAAGGTTGCTTTTGCGCATTTATCAAGACCAAATGACATAATTATATCTGAAAAAGTTTTGACTACTTGCAGTTGTTCTTTCAGTTCCTCATCTGATGAGCTATACAATTTTAAATCATCGACAAAGAGAAGATGAGAAGTCTTTACACTTTGTTGGTTTCTGGGAGCCAAATTATAGCCATGACCTGATCTGTTAAGCAGACAGCTTAATGGGTTAAGGGCAAGGCAAAAGAACAATGTTGACAGAGAGTTACCCTGGAATATCCCCCTTTGGATTTTTATCCCTGGAATAATAATTTGCCCTTTATCATGGCCTAACTGCAAAGTGGTTTGCCACTGCTTCATGAATGCTGTGATGTAGTTTATCAGTGTATGATGTATACATATTTTTAAGCACTCTTTTATCCATGAATGCGTGATATTGTCAAATGCTTTTTTTTGTAGTCAGTCCATGCCATGCTTAGATTCTTCCCCTTTTACAATTCTGCACTATGACTTTATTTAACAACAAATGATTCTTTGTTTCATATGACTTTCTTTTCTTACCCTTTTGTTCTATAGCTATAACTGAGTTTTCTTCTAAATGACTATAAACTCTGTTGGCATCAATTCCAGTATATAGTTTGTACATCATCGGAAGGCAAGTTGTTGGTCTATAATTTTTAGGGTAGCTTGCAGGTTCACTCAAGTAGGAGCATTGTTTTTCCTGTTGTTAACCAGGTTGGTGTCTGTTCAGGGCGTGCATATAAATAGTTCTTACTCATGGCTAAACCTTCTGGGCCTGGGATTTTCCAGTTAGAGGTTTTTCTTAATTTTGTTTCAGTCACTCTGACTGTTACATCATCCCATTTCATATTCTGTACCTTTAAACTTCTTATTCTTTCTTTTACTTCTTCTGTCCATTTAGCATCTTTAAGTTCCACAGGATTTTCATAAATACTTCTCCAAAATGTATCTATTTCTTCTTTTTTTGGTGGTCTTTCAATTCCTTTTACCTTGTTTTCCCACTGGAATTGGTCATTAATAAATTACTTATTTTGTACTTTTCCTTTATATTTATCTAAGTATCTTCTAAGTTTTTCTGGCTATGCTGATATTTTAGTTTATTATTTCTGATAGTGCATAATAAACCCTGATCCGTTATAATACTGCACATTGCTTTTATCACGTCTGTCTTTCTGAGTATTTTGTTGATCTGTTTCCTCTTCTATACTCTTCCAACAGTGACACTTGTTGTCTTAACTGCTTTATAGTTTTCTCTGTCTGATACTTCCATGATGGTATTTGATTTTTCCCCCTTTCTTTCCCTCACTACCCTGTGTTTTTGTGGTAGAATTCTATCTGTTATTAATTGAGCTGCACAGTAATGTATCCTGTTTACTTCTGTTATATTGCTTGGATCTCTACACACAGTCCTAATTACTGTGTTCATTTGTTTTATCAAACTTCTGACTTCTTAGGTTTTATTGACCTTTTGCAGTCTGTTTCTTTCATTGATCTTAATATGTCTATCTCTATTAAATCAAGCAACTCTTCTCTTAGCTCATTTTCTTCTAAACTGAGGACACATTTTTTGCTCTCCATTTCCTGTGGGTATTCTATACAACATTTTATAGCATCTTCCGTGGTACATTCTTTTCAATTTCATCCTGTGTCATCTATTGCTCTGTCATATGGGAACTCACTGGCCTATCACTATTCAACATTGACTACATCAGAGTTTCCACAGTTTCCTGTTCCTTCCCTTGCTGCCCAGCTTCAAGTGAACATTTATACTAGTTTCCTGTGTAAGGCTTCAAAATATCTTCATATGGCAACTGACTAGTTGCTTCCCACTCCACTGGTTTCTCCTTAATTTGGATATCCATTGCTCTATCCTGCTGTGGTACTTTCTGAGTTAGATTTTCTGCACTGAATCCTTCAAATCACAGGTACTCCATAACCTCAGTTTCTATTTCTTCAACTTCTCTATTACTAATCTTCTTTTCTGCTTCTCCTCGTTGTCTTTTTAGTTTTTGTATTGTAAAGTTTTCCATGTCTGGATTCCTTTGCCTGTATTTCTTTTCAAATATCTTTGGTGCTGTTCTTTTTGTATTGGTTAGTTTTGTTTTCTCCTTTGCATAAATATTACAGCATGTTAAATCTCTTTTTCTTTCCCATGTCCATATTTCTTCTTCAGATGTCACATGATCTTCCTGTTTCTCCTTACTTTGGGGCTTGTTCCATCATGCTGTGATGTAACCTGTGTTAGACCTTCTAGACCAAATCCTTCACTTTGCACACATTCCATAACTTCTTACTATGATGTATTTTCTTATGTAATTGTAAGTATGCTGGAGCTTTTGTTCCTGGGTGTCTGCTGAAAATGGGCTATGCCCAGTTGGACTTTCCTGGTAAACAAATGTAAAATAAATTAAAATCTGAGATCACAGTACAATGAGGAAATGGCAAATTCCCTTAACCCCACTACATTGCAATCTCACACAGAAATAAAATTTGGCATGCACGATAAGCTGATTTTGATCACACATACCAGCTTTTTTTTCATTCGATAATAAAAACGTTCATCAAAATGACATACACCATACAGCAATCCATTTATCTATTTTATATCTATCTATCTATCTATCTATCTATCTATCTATCTATCTATCTATCTATCTATCTATCTATCCACACACACACACACACACACACACACACACACACACACACACACACGCACGCACACACGCACTCACGCACGCACACACACACACACACACACACACACACACACACACACACACACACACACACACACACACACACTTAAAACAGAGTTGCAACTTGGATTAAAATTGTACTGTTATCATGATATCCTAGGTCTTGTAGCAAACATTGAAGTCAAGCTTTTGCAGAATATCTTATAAATCCAGTTAGAGGTATATTGTGTAGCGATACAATTCAGATACCTGAAAGTTACAAAGAATTATGAAAAAAATGAGAAAAAAATGTTAAAGACAATGGCTACAAAAATTCAGCAGATATTTTGTTAGGCACCTTAATGAGAAACCTAAGTGCAATTACTAGCAGCATCCTCTATATAGATAGAATGAAGGTGAAGATAACTGTAGATGCTTAATATTTGATTCCACATTTTTTATATTTGTACCTGGTTGCTAATATTTGAAGTAGTATGCAATTGTTTATTGCATGTCGTAGTGATGCCTGCCGTTTACGTTTCTGCTGTTATATGTGCACTCAGAGGTAGCAGCATCTTGGAGAAAGAGTGGTATAGAGTTGCATTGTGTTTTTTTCTACTTTTCTGAAGTTCAGTGACCATGGAGTGAAAATAATTAAGTGAAAGAGGTATTGAGGACTACGGTGTCTTGCTGTTCCTGCAAAAATACTCGTTTTTAGGGGGATTTGTATATGATTGCGTCTATTTTCCCTTGTGTGTACCTGCTTAGTTTTCTTAGTAGAACTACGTTGTTTACTTGGATACACTTCAAGACATTAATAAAGGCAGAAATGGTAATGCTTAACAATGTATTCAGTTTCATGCATAACATTTGAAGTTTTGATATTTAAAAGATATTTTTCCTTTCTGTTTTACAGAGGACAGCTACACCGTTGAAGTCGACTCTTGGACTACAGGAGAAGAGCTTGCAGCCTGGTTTCATAAATCAAGGTACGATGGTACATGGAAATAAATGGGCTACAACCACATTTTTGCAACTGAATTTTGATATAGGAGTTGTTTGCTTTCAAACACTGAGAAAAAAAGTGTCAGGTTGAAATAGGGAGGTTATTATTTGACTGTGGAGAATACTGCATTGAGACAAATTGTGTAGGTGGTTATTATTTGTTGCCAAATGTCACATCCCACTTTGTACTTAAACCATTTCAGCGTATCAAGAATAGCACTATTCCAAGTTGCCAGGGTTCAAGTCCTAACTGAGAACATATTTCTGTGTTCTGCATGTGTTCCATGGATAAGTACCCCACAGTGATATGTGGTTGTAACAAGTAACTGATTCATTACATGGGGACTCACCTGTGCATTTGACAAAGAACAATATGTAATATATGTCAGAGAGGAAAAGGCACACATACTCACTACTCATATCATACAAATGCAGCAGCAATCAAACAATATTGGCTCATTAATTTCAAACAGTTTACTGTATTGATGGGTGTCAGATGTTGCCAATGTTATATGATTTATACAAATTAAAAAAAAAACATTAAACTGTTTAGAGACACACAATTTTGAATTTTCTAGCAATAAATTCTATACTGTTTTCATTTTGATTGCCTTTTTAATGTATTATTTTTATTAGAATATTCACTGTTGTATCTGCAGTACGGTAGAACAGTAGCTCAGATAGTTCTGCCAATGTAATATTGACTTAGCATGTCTTTTTGAATACTGAAAAATATCAACTTGGAGGTGATCAGTTCACACCATCTAAAATAACATTTTTAATAAACTCAGCCATACATTTCCCCTTACATCTTCCCATCAATCCTTTTGTGCCTCAATGTAGAAAAATTAGTGCCCACAGTTTATAATCAGGGTCCAAGAATTGGCTGGAGATGAGATTTGTTGCCTATAATGCCCAGCTAGTAATTGGTCACTGTAGAGTGCTGTTTGTGAACTAACACCGGGTACTTCTGAATCTATTGCCACCCTTAGCAGAATGTAGAACACATTTCAGTCTTTCCTTATTGACAACCTTCATCAACACCCAATTAATATTTTTTGGGGGGGCTGGACAGCTTGCTGACCTTTGTTGTTAAGTTGTTTATTTTAAAAACTAATACACATTTACTGTCAATAAGGCAGTGGGCCTTACAATTTACTGGTATGTATGTTTTGCAGGGTTCATTCTTATTCATTACAGTGGGACAGAGCTGTATGAGAAACACACCCTGTAGGCAAATGGTATCAGCTTTGTCTGCCTTAGATTATATTATATGTATTTATGTATTACAGGTGTAAATTACTAATACCAGTAAACGTGTTTTGGAACCAGCCCCAATTATAAAATAAGACAACAGAAAATTATAATCTTAATAGATACAGTTTATTATGAACAAAAACATAGCAGAAACATGTGAAAACATAACAAAAACATTGAGACAAAGTACGCAAACTCTTAAATTATGTAACATGAGTTTTTCACTGAAAAGTCTTAACATTAGCAGTGTCTGTTAGCACTATGCACAAAAATGTGGAAAAAAGTAGAGAAAAGTGAGGTTAAGGCTAGTTGGAATAGTTGGGTGAAACAGAGTATTCAACTAGCAACGGTAAGAAGAAAATTAGGAGGGGGCTGATAATTGTGGGTGGTGTTTTGTCTTGACTTAATCTAGAGAAGTAAATGCTGAAGGTTGTTAGATGTTTGGTAGAAGAATGATGGACTGCTGGGTTTTATGTTGAGTGCTTTTAGAGGCATATTTACATTTTGCATGTTTGGTGAAATTATGTTTTAGACCTGATCTAGATGCACAGTAGGAATCCTGATGGTCGATGGATGGATGGCTTCTAGAGTTCTAGAGCAAGAATTAATAGTTTGTGAATGCTTATGTCACATTTTGTAAATGGAGTCTGAACAGCAAAGGTATTGGATGGAGTAGACAAAAAATGGTATTTTGCATTCTTCTTTTTTTTTTTTTGCCTGTGAAACCAGAAGTGTTTGGGTATATCCATAAATCCAGGTAATGGAAGCATGCTGCAGTTTCAGTCTAGCTGCTTGTTGTCTTTTATTGCTATATAACAGGAAGTGGGTAAAGATTTTAGTTTTTTGCCAGGTTTCAAAGATCATGGCATTTGTTATGATGGTGTTATCTAATAAAGGGCCAGTTTTTAACCATAAGTTTAGCATGGAGAGGTCCTGATCCAAAGTTTACTTGATAATATTACGGTTTGATTAGACCTATAAAGAATAGTTTTATTAGAAAAAGATTGTTTTGTGTGAATTTGAAGTGAATTTATATCCTGCTGATGTTACAATCTTGTTGTTTTAGAAACTTCATCATGATTTTAGTGCCCAAAATATGATTATCACATTAATTAATAATTAGGCTTGATTTTGGCTTTTTGCTAGATTATATATTTTTTCAACATAGCAGTGTCCACCTTGGACTGTGCATGTGTATGGACAGTTCTTATGATATAGGTATCCTTTGTTTTTATCTAATCCTTATATTTTTTATTTTCCTTATTTTGTTCCTGGGTGGCATTATATACAGTGTTTTTCAACATATATGTATTACAAGGCATCACTACTCCTGACTAATCCTGCTTTATACAAACTATTTGGGACCCCTTCTACCCAACTATTGTAACCATTTATACACCTCAACTTTTTTTCATCAGGAACACAAATACCAACGGCATTAATATTGCAGCAATGTAGCACCACCTTGAATTCTATTGGGTGGGGGCTATTATTGTACACCACTGAACATTTATGACAACCAATTTTGAATATAGCACTATTACATTGAAGTTTTTCTTCAGGAGTTTGATGGTTTTCAGCACCTATTGTTGTGCAATATACTCATGGTGTGACATAGCACCACCATTCATTGAGTTTAGAAGTTGGTGGGGGCTATTATTGTACTCCATTGGGCAGCATATTTATTGGTATAATTTTTATTTTGAATTTTCACGTTGGTGAATCTTCATTGTTGGCCTATTATGGGGTGTGTGCCCCCCCCCCCCTATTTGGTATTTAAACATTTTTTTTCCATTGATAAATTATTTTTGGTTTTCAAGATGGATCTTAACCAACTACTTAGAGGTATATCATCAGATCGTGATGATTTAGGTATATTTGGAGTAGGGGCTCAAGCGATGGGTTCAGAGGGGCAGGAATCAGCATCATTGGAGTTGGATTATCAGGACTTGTTTGGTCAGTTGTCTAGGAGCATGAAAAATGTAAGAGCCAATGTTTGGCACTTACGCTTATTCAAAGCCTATATGTTGAAAAACATTAGTCCCAGGGGTTTACGGGTAAGAATTCAGTCCTTGGTCAACAATATTGATGAGGAATTACAAAAAACATGGGAAACTATACAACAACAGGCATCAATGGGGTTTGTCCAGGCTTTAACCTCATACTATGACCGGTGTATAGATGGTGGAATCTTGGAAGTCACAAAGCTGTGTGAACAGTCTAAACAATTTGTAGGACATAAAAACTATTCCACCTGCTTACTACACTTAGCACAGGAACTTTCGAGTTTGGAAAAACAACTTAAGGAACGTAAGGTACACAAATTCAACCGAGATCTCATGGATTACGAAAAGGGTAGACCATTTGATCCATATAAGAGTGTTACATTTTCCAATGTTGGTCCCAAACCCAACAAAAGGAAATGTCCCAGATCAATATTAAGGAAATCCAGTTCTTTATCCATGGGTACTTCAGGGGAGGAGTCATCTTCTTATACGGACGCTGAAGCACCTCCAGGCCTAACCTCACCAAACACCAAAACGTAATAATAGCATGGATTTCCCTTTAGGAATCCCAGACGTAGGGGGGGGGGGAACGCAAACACAAGAAACATATCAAATGTAAAACTTTACTCCAGATTTTGAGCAACAAATAGAACTTAAGAATGTCCTTACCATCTCCTCTCAGACTCTTACTCCTGTGCAACTTGACCTCCTTTATAAAGGGTTAAACTTTGTGCCAGCTTATTTTGTGCCCGAAAATGATTTTGTGACAGATTAGTTTGTTTTTGGTAGAACTTTGAACCCCAAATTGTTTTTTGATAAGAACAATGATACAAGCATTACTGACAATGCATTCTATTTTCAAAGATCAGACTTCATGCCACCTATGCATCCAGTGGTACAGTTATTTTTACATAGTGTTCTCAAAGATCTACATATTTATCATGGTGAGGCCCGGATCAAACCACGCAATCTCTCAAAGAGTCAACAAGATGCATTAATGGAACTTAAGTCTAACACTAATATTGTTATTACACCAGCGGATAAGAGGGGAGCTGTTGTGCTCATGGACTTTGATAGTTATAATAATAAAGTTCGGAGACAACTGGACAATCATATGTACTATATGTCCAAACATCAGATTGATGACTTCATCTAATTGGCCGTAGATGAGGGGATCATATCTAATAACACTGCCAAACATCTTACTGTAGCAGATCCGAAAAAACAATGCTTATATTTGCTACCCAAAATTCATAAATCTTTATCCAATCCACCAGGTAGACCTATTGTTTCGGGTATGGGATCATTGATGGAACCTTTGGCCGTGTTTTTAACACAATATCTTAAACTGTTGTTACCTTTAGTGAGATCTCGTATTCGTGATACCACCGAGTTTTTGCAAATCATATCCGATACTCAGGTTGAACCCCATTGGCTTCTTTGTACATTGGATACAGCTTCTTTATATACCAATATCCCCCATAGGGCTGGCCTTTTGGTGGTGGAACACTGGCTTGGAGTTGCCTAACTATATCCTCCTGGATTTAACATGTTGTTAGTGGTTATGACACAACATGTCCTGACTAAAAATGTTTTTTATTACCAGGACAAATGTTACTGGCAATCTAAGGGTATGGCTATGGGGGCATCTTTTGCCCCCATATATGCTGATTTGTTTGTGGCTTTTATTGAAGAGCAACTTATATACGATCCCTAACACAATCTTTACTTGTCAGAAATGGACATCTGACGACGTTACTTGGATGACTGTTGGCTGGTATGGAGAGGGGATTTGGAGTATTTACAGGAATTTGTGGAATACCTAAATGGGAATAAATGCCCGCGGTGGTGGTGCTGCGGTAGCGTTGTCACCTCACAGTAAGATGCTGCCCGGTTCGATTCTCAGCTAGAGCGTCTTCTGTGTGGAGACATATGTGAATGGGCGTACCTTCATTGATGGTTGTGTGTCAGGGCTGGTAACTCGGTACGTAAAAATCAACTACCAATCATTAGCGGACCGGAGTTCCGCTGTGGTGACCCCTAACCGGGAAAAGCCAAAAGACACAACAACAACCTAAATGGGAATAAATGGGGTATTGAGTTTACCTGCACACAAGATCCAAGTCATATCACTTGTTTGAATGTTCTTATAACCAAAAACATCGATGGGTCTTTGGAGACGCAGGTATTTCACAAATTTCCTGAATACAACTCCCTCCTCCATGCCAGCAGCCATCATCCACCACATGTCATCCAGAATATACCCAAGTCTCAGTTTATGAGAATAAAATGCATTTGTTCTGCTAGGGATCAACACAATCATCATAAGAGGGATATGGTTCGGAGATTTAAGGAATGAGGATACAAATCTGGAGTGATCACTATGGCATGTAGGGAGGTGAGTGGTACAGATAGACAGGAGCTATTACAATATAAAGATAAATTTACCTCTGAACCAGCTCCCATCAGAATGATTACCACCTATGGTCGTAACACCAGTGTTTTTTGTGAGGTCGTACAACGGAACTGGAACAGCTTACAAGCAGATGAGAAGATTAAGACATTCCTTGGGGATAAATGTAATTTTGGTTTTAGGAGGGGTAGGTCTTTGGCATCCCACTTTAATCATTGTAAGGTGGCAACCCGGATGGTTGCCCCCCCTCAATAATATACCTTAATGGGAGATGTCCTTCAGGGTTGTTATAGTTGTGGCCACTGTGCGCATTGTAATAGGCTCAACCAGACAAAAACTTTCAGTAGTCGCAATACTAGTCTTGTTTATGACATTACATTTTTTGCTAACTGCTTGTCTGATTGGGTCATACATTTAGCCACTTGTACATGTTCGGCCTTTTATTTGGGCCAGATGTCCAGACCCGTGAAGTTCAGGATTAGTCAGCACATGAGTGACATTAAATGAAAAGGCTTACTAATGCACTATATAAACATGTGGTTGTTCATCCTTCAGCACCATTTATATTCACGGTTATTGATATCATCAAGGGAGACAGAACTAATAAAATTGGTTGGCACAATATACTTAACAATAAAGAAAAAAAATGATAATTAAACTCGGGGGGTTGATTCCCCCTGGATTGAATGAGCAATTGTGAGCTGCCAGTGAATGATCTTTATTACACATGGGTGTGTATATAAGGAGTGCTTGGTTTTTTGTTCAGTTACACTGAGGAAGGCTTTTTATGTATGCTGAAACCGGTCTGTATGTGTTAACTTTTTATTAAAAGTTACACCTTATACATCTTTTGTGCTGGCTTTTGTATTTTTGGATTACTGTTTCTTTAAGCCGTACACTGCTGCACTTGCAGGGGAACATACCAGATCATTACATTAATAAAAGCATTTTGGACTTTAGAACCTGGAGTATGGTATTATGATTTAATTATTAATTTATTTCATGTCATTATGTAATTCCACTGAGACAGAGGCTTCTGTACAGAGGACACCAGAAAAGAAAAGTTCTTAAATTAAAAACTAGGGAAGTTGATTTTAGTAGCTAGTTAACCTGAGCAGTATGCAGGGGCGGCCCATGCTATTGGACTGCCAGACTGCAGCCCCCTCAACTATAAAATAAAGAAAAAAAATAAAGAAATAAAAAGAAAAACATTTTTTAAAAATCGTGGACTTTGCGCACTAGTCCGGACTGCTGCTGAGACAGTCTGGAGCATGTGCAGATGTCTCAGCAGCAGTCCTGACTGGGAAACATGAAGAACACAGCTCACTGTCCTGGAAGACGCGTCGGGGTCGGACTGCAACATCAGCAGTCAGGAGTTTGCTGCAGTCTTGTCAGGGGAAGGATCTCTCAACAGGCAGGGTCTGGGTTGGAGTTTGCTGCAGTCTCGCTGGGGGAAGATCTCACGACAGGCAGTGTCGGATTTGCATGCGTTTCCATAGGATTTATGGTGGTTTACTACAGGTAAGTGTGTGGACAGGGATTTGGATGTATGGTTTGCTACAATGTGTGTGTGTGTGTGTGTGTGTGTGCGTGTGTGTGTGTGTGTGTAAATGCCCCAGGTGCAATATACTGGTGGTTAGACTCATGGTGGTGTGGTAGGGAATACCTCAGGCTTGAACCCTTTACCTTGTATGCAGGTGTTAAAGACCTGACTTCCCTACCCACCACCATTTGTAAAAAAATTGCAGATTTTTGCCTCATATTTGATCTGATCTGTTCCTCATAATATCTGTGGTTTGTAAATATTGCAATGCTTGATATTTGATGGTGCAGTGGTAGCATTGTTGCCTCACAGCTGCAGGTTCTCAGGTTTGATTCTTGGCTGGGGTGCCTTCTTTGTGGGGGGTCTGTATCTTCTCCCTGTGTTTGTGTGGGTTTTCTTTTGTGTCCTCCCATGTTACAAAGACATGTCTGCATTATTTCTTCCTGGGCATCTGCTGAAAATTGTTTTTTTGTTCCAAGTCAGACTGTCCTGATTAACAAATGTTAAATAAAATTGACAGGCATTTGAATTTCAGACTTCAGGTTTCTGAATATTTAATTCCTTACATATTTGATGGTGCAGTGGCAGTATTGTTGTCTCACAGCTATAGGTTTTCTTGTTTGATTCTTGGCTGGGGTGCCTTCTGTGTGGAGTCTGCATCTTACCCTTGTGTTTGTGTGGATTTGCTCTGGTGTCCTGCCTTTTTACAAAGACATGTGTCTACAGTATTTCTCCATGGGCCTCTGCTGAAAATTGTTTTTGTTCCATCAGAAGTAAAATTGACAGGCATTTGAATTTCAGACTTCATATTCTTCAGAAAATACATAGTAAAACAACTTTTTATTCTAGCAATAAATATATAGTGACACAACCTTTTTATTATAGCAATTTTTTAAGTTTATAAGATGACTATTTGAAATTTGTCCTTATTTTTGGGACTGTAATACCGTTATTGGCTTTGTCCAGGTTTTTTGTGCTAAGGTTGACAGCTATGGCAAGGACTGAATTCACTGAATATGTTTGAGGGCTGTATTCCCTCATTACTGGGTTTGTAAAGGTGTTTTGTGCTAAGAGGTTGACAGCTATGGTGAGAACTGAATTCATTAAATGATAGCCATTTAAATTTCAGTCTTCCTCTCTTTCACAAAGCAGCTGATCTGGCGTAGTGGTATGTTGCTCTTGACTGTTTTGCACAGGGACCTTGGCAGTAAAATGTACGGTGGTAACACAGCATTTTTCTTTCACAAAGCAGGTGATTTGGCATAGTGGTATGTTGTTCTGACTCTTTTGCACATGGACCTTGGCAGTAAAATGTATGGTGGTAACACAGCATTTTGTTGTAACAGCTTTCCAAGATTATACAAGCAATGTTTAATGTGTCCCTGGTTTTTGCCTTTTTGACCCACCCCAATAAAGTTGGCTTTTTCCAGATTTCTTGTGCTGCGAAGTTGAGATGCAGTTGAGTATTGAGTAGATTTTACAAGGAGCTGAGAGCTGCAGGGGAAGAGAAGTTTAGTGCTGATTATGCTAAGTCAGCTCACATTGCTAATAGCACAACAGGTTGTGTACTTGCTTTTGATGCAGAAGGTTGTTGGTTCTACTCCCATAAGGGGTGAATGCTGCCGTACTGAAAGTTAAGATGCTATGACCCTGTTATCAGTTTGCCATCCATTTCCTATTGCAATATTACTAGCTTATTTTTAATGTAATTTAGGCAATTTATTCCTCAGGGGCATCAAACACTTTATTTTTCGATGAAACCATGAAATATAAAGGTGATTGCTAGCAGCAACCTCTTCATTACAGATTTATTTAACGTGGAATTATTTAGATGACTTTTTTACTACTTTAGAGATTGTGCATATTTACTGATAATGGTGGACTGTAGAATTGTGCATATTTACTGATAATAGTGGACTGTAGAAGTTTGAGTAGACTTTTATGATGGAAATGTTCTGAATTGGGCAGTTTTGTCATTGGTGCATGCGTTTTGTTTCATTGTTTACTGGAAAAATGTTCAAAGCAATAGGAAGGTGTATCAAAGAGCACATGTATGTTTCATATGCAAGGGGCCTATGATTTGAAAACAGCCCAGAATTAATCTTTATCTGCCATGGGTAAAATGTATTTTCTTTGAATGTGGATTTCAATGTTGTTTCAATGAATGTGAGTTTCAATGGCAGAGAAGTTTTAATGCCAAGTTTGTTTAGCAGATGTCTTAGTGTTTGTGTTGTAAAATGCAAAATAAAACTTTCAAAATGAAGTTCAAATCATCATAGAAGTAAATCAGTATGCACATTAGTGTTTATGGTAAATGGAGTGAAACAGCCAAGTAATGGATCATTGGAATAGCTGCAGGGGGAGGCTCCATTCGACCATGGTTTTGTGAGGGGGAAGGGCGGCAAACTTAGGCAGCCCCAGCTGAGCCATACCTCCCAACTGTCCAGATTTTCAAAGAATGAATAGATTTTTTTGCTTCTTATTTTTGGTTTGTTCCTCATAAAATTTGTGGTTTTCTGGCAAATCATTTAGGAATTAAGTCACTAATGACACACTGAGTTTCAGACTTCATAACCTTCAGAAAAATGCATGCTAAAGTAAGACCTGTTCTATCAACTGTCTCAGTTTATACAAGAGCAATTTTAGTACTGTTTATATGTTCCCCCAATATATTTGGCCTTGTCCTGATTTATTGCATTAACAGGTTGAGAGGTACATGCAATTAAATTGCTTTATAGAATTAGGCATAGCGAAATCTCTCAACTGTCCCTGATTTTGGCTCAAAATGTTGCTCTTCCCCTAATGATCCCTCCGCAAAATAGCAATTTTGGAAGAAAACATGGAGGGTTTATAATTAAGAAATAACTGTAATAATCCGTTAGATTACTTTTATTTCAGAAATGCATGTAGATTATTTTATTTTGTCAGCTGCTCAAGTTAGCGGTACTTAATATTAAAGTGTCCCTTCTTTGACAGGTTCTCAGCTGTATTGTGTTGCTATTTTATATTTTTACATCACATTTTTGGTCCATTTTTCATAAAATTGTGTTTTTTTGGCAAATTAGTGACAAATCATTAAAGACTTAAGTTAGAAAATAATGACAGACATTTGAGGTACAGATTTCATACCATTCAGAAAATTCATACTAATGCAAGACCTCTATTAGCTTTCTAAGTTTATAAGAGCAATATTTTAAAAATTGTCCTTATTTTTGGGCCTTTGTCCCATTTCCTTGTATGACTTTGTCCAGATTTCTTGCTCTGAGGTTGAGAGGTATGACAAATGTGTCAGGGCCATCACAAGTCAGCCAGAGACATTTCAAACTGTGACATACTTGTTGCACCCCACTCCCCCATGTAGTGACTCTGGATGTGTCGAAGCAAGGCAAGGAGTAGTTATGCAGTGTAAATGTGCAGAGTATCCCCCCATCCAAGGTAGACACAAGTACTAGAGTGGCTTTTCATCTGTCCTTGATTTTTACAGAATGGTCTGGTTTCTGTCATATTTTTTGTACTGTTGATTTATGCTTATTACTCAAAGTGCCTGTTGCTCTGTGTTTAAGTAGCAATACTTTAATGACCATCAGGTAAGCTTGGCTGAGATTGCAAGATGCAAGTAAGCTTTAATAAGCATACTGTTAAAGAATTGCCAACATTGAAAGCCTTTCTGTTGCCATGTAGAGAATACTTAACTAGATAATGTATAAGTCTTTGGTATTGAAATGCATATGCCAGTATTTGTAATAAAGAACAGGATTACATTATTTTAAGAGTCTCATTACACTTGGAGACTTCCAGTCATCTCTGCAGGCTTTACCCATAAACAGAATGCCAATTGTGTGGTCCATAACCTGTACAGTAATCCTTTTAAGCAATGTATCTTGAGCTTATTTCTTGTTCGCTTTTCATTTTTTACTTTGATCATGTTTTCCCCATGAAACAAGTAGATGTCAGGCAGCAGGTCTTTTTTTGGATAAGGAACATTTTTACAAGTGGGGGCATCAGAGATTTCTACTTTCAGCATGTTACTTGATACTTTAATATAGCTGAATGCATTGAAATATTTTTATTCTTCTACACTTCATTTTGTCTTGATTGGACTCTCGTAATGACAGTTTGGCACCCAGGGCAGTATATTTAGTTTTTGTGGTTTTGAGCATAGCTCCTCCCCTTTCTAGTTGGCTGCACCCCTTCCATTGACCCCACCCATTCAGCTGTCTCCTGCAGCCCCCCTTTGATTTGAAGTCACCAGCCGCCACTGGCAGTATGACTTGAAGATGTGGAAAAAAAACTCAAGACACAGAGAGAACTGGACTCAGACAGCATTCAGATTCTAGGTATGAAAGCCCCGGCCTTGAAGCTGAGCACCAGAGCACCACTAATTACACTGTAATGCTAAGTGACTTTGCCCTTCAGTATTCGCAGTGTATGGCTGTTTACTTTCAGTAGTCATGCATAAACTGAACATGAACTCATTATATTGACAACCCCTATATCAAATTCAAACTTTCAATACTTTCACCTGAGAAAAAGCCACCACAAATTATACACAAGACTAATGAGACCTTAATTAAAGTTTGTCCTTCTCAGTGAACCACTTAATACAGGAGGTTATACAAACTACAGATGCCTTTACAGGTACTGGGCAGTCTTTTTTTCTAGCATTTGCCTGGGCTAGCAGTAAATACATGAAAGTGACCAGCATGGTGTGACATTTACCTAGTAGGGACATGTCATCCTGAACACACTATTGTGGGGCCTAGAGGAAGAAAAGGTAGGTGATGGACAGATTATCTTAGATTACTTTTAATTCTGAATCTTGTCTATCTTGCTTTCTTAGTTATCAATTTGTTAGATGACCAATAGAGCTATTTTTAACTAGGAAAACAAGTACAATCTAAATAGTATCTGTGTTAAACTGTGGTAGGGATATAGAAATAGATAGTAGCAGAATGCAGGTGAGATGAGCTACAAAAATATAACATCAGGTGTACAGGTATGGAGGCACATTACAGGTTTCAGTGAGGATATGCCATAAATAGGTAAAAGTAGTCAAACAACTACTTACCTGAATGATGCATCAGATGGATATGGACTACTATAGAGATAGTGCAGTTATTGCAGGATAAATTAAATATTTAAAACTCCTGAAACTTGGACTTAATGGATTGTTCACTGGAGATCTTTAACCTATTATATATTGCACTAATGCCCTAGCTATTATATTTGTCCTAGGAGATCAGATCAGATATGTTTTAGGTCTTTCTGTTCCCAATTTGTAAGTGTATCTCTTTCTTTTGAAATTTTTATTATCCTGCAGGGATTCTGGGGAAGCCCTCCGAGGCTGGACTGTATCAATGCTGACTAACGAAGGCTGGAGAGATTTAAATGGCACTGATTATGTTCTGGACTTGATTGCAGAAACAGAAGATATGCAGAATCTTCTATCATCCCAACCAGATTATCCAATAACACCTGAATGGGAGCAGATTCCTCACACCTATCAAAGCAATCACAGGTAAACGTACGATGATATTCTATGGAGTGGGAGCTACTGAATGTTTTAGTAAGCTTTTCTTTAAACAACAGACATATACAATGAATGAACATGCACACTCGTATATATGCACATACATACATGCATACATACATACATATATAGTAAATTCAAGAGAGAAAAGGTTTGTTTCCCGTTGCTGACTAATTACATATATTTACAAGTCAGTAACATGAATTTCTAATTTGTGCTGAGTTTGTGGGTTTCGGAAGTCTGTGTCAGGATATAATTACCACTGCCGGGTATAGTTTTTGTTACTTTGTGTTAATTTCTTATAACAAGAAAAACTGTGTATGGAATGTGACATGATAGTGTTAAAGTCTTTTGAAGGCAGAAATATCTAACAGAATACACCTAGAGTCAGAGAAAGGAGCTGACGAGACCCCCCCCCCAATATTTGGAGTACCCTGTGCATCTCCTGAGAGTCCGTCACAGGGAAAAAGACAGGAATGAGATAGGTCCAAATGGAATGCTGAAAGGTTGCACCAAAAGCTATGTGAAAAGAATCTACAGAAACTTAACAGACATGCCCTAAAGAAATCAACATTAAAATATCCCAGAGTCATTTACAAAGTCTAATATGGTAGCAACTCAAAAGAAAATTTGGCATGGACAAGATGGTGTAATATGGGGGAAGATTAGGGTTATTGTGATTTTTTTGTTTTATAATGAGAGGATAGCAGGCTTACAGAATCCTATACTTCTGAAGGTAGTAAATGTAAAGACAGTGGGTGAAATAGATATTATTGCAATAGATGTAATGAAAATGAAGCTACCATGTATACTATACCTTTTTGCTGAAGCCATGTAACTAAACATGCATTTGCTTTAAGTTACAAAAATAAAATATCAAAACACAAGTGTGTGATGAACAGGAATATCAATTCCCTCTACTGCCACCAATTTATATATGGTGGTAAAGGACTGCATCTCTTGATCTGCTCCACTGCCACAAAGTAACATACAAAGGCAATAAAAAGTGTTTAAAATGAGGGTCCGACTTAAGCTGACAGACGTCACCCCCACTTCGACAAGTCACGTTCGTTCCACACACAGTCTCATTTTACTTTTAAATATTTTGTAAATCCACAGTAGTTCCAGACTTGTTACAACTCTCAAGATAAACTAATCTTTGGATTTGTGCTCCTGTCTGATTTACATTGGATTGGGGAACTATGCCCCCAGCTCCTGGCCCATATTTAAAATAAAGAAAGCTGTGCCAGGGAAAACGGACATCAATGTATACTTAATTTTAAATCACTCATGCTTCTACAGCTGTACAAGCAGCCCACTCATAACAAATAGTGGATTTGTCTAGTAGTATTCAGAAGTCAACACATGTCAAACTAGAAGCTGAAAAAGGAACAGAAGAGTGCGTCTGCTAATGCTCCAACCTTCTGTCACACACTTTTCTATGGAATTACTAGCAGGTCAGAAAGACACGACAACAGGATAATATTCAAAAATCCGAATACAGTAAAACATGAAATGAAAAAGAGAAATATAGTTTCCACTACTGTTTGCCTGACTAAGATGTTTTCTATAGGGAGAAGCCATATCATAAAATTGTTGTAGATGGCCAGAATTCACAATCTCCACAGAATAAAATATGAAATGAAAGAAACAAAAAATCTGTTTACTAATGTTTTTAAAACCTTGCATTACTGATGTGCTTTCTAGAGTAGCAGCAGCAGTTAGGTCATAAAATGCCTGAAAGGCTACTTTTCTCAGTGAGTAAAATGTACAGATTAAACTAATGAATGGCTCACAGGGAGAGCTGTTTTCAGTACAACTGCAGTTTGAGATGGAATTTGGCTAACACCTTTGAAACTTCCTTCAGGCACTCTTCCGCCACCCCCCTCAGCCAAAGGTGAGCATGATCAGAAAGGCAAACCTGAAATGTAAACAAAGGCTGAATCAAAACAAAAAATCCCTGGGAGTGTCCCATTAAGAGCAACTTACTGCTGTCAACATATGCCACATCAAGGGCTGAAGGGTAGAGCTAACAGTCCCGGGCTCTCCATTATTTAACCCAGCTTATTCCCAGCAAATAGCTTTCGGTGCTCTTTTGTCAACAGCAAATTAGACTTTTTTGGGGAGTATTTTGTGCAACCCCCCCCACCCCCCCGCACACTTGCACATTGTTTCTAGAAAGGGGTAATGATATCTGTCTGGTACCAACACCACATTTTGCTTGCCTTCTTGGTAACACACTGCCACCATCTAGAACAGGAACACAATTACTATTTCACCTTAGACTAAGCAATTCAGTAAATATTGGTATTGTTACCAGATCTTTAATAAGTCACTCTTCAAAAGACAAATGCCAGTAGCTGAAATCTGACCAGGTCTAAACAGTCTCATACACAAATAAATAAATCCACAGCCACACACTTTGGAAACTACACCAATAAAACCTTTTATGTGAAATATATGATGTACACTGTAAACTTAAATATACCAGAAGTTATAGACTTGCAAAATGAAATCTAAAATAAATGAAGTTTAACAGACAAGTGGCATCTAGAAGTGGCTAAAGGTTTTACTGAATTCTAGGTACTTCTGCCTTTTAAGTCCAAACAGCAGTTGCACAGCCTCACAGAGAGGGAGTTCCAGTAGCAGCTATGGGGAGGGAGTGAGAGACTGTGGGGATGTAGATTAGAGTAATGATCAGGAAGGGGTTATGGTTATGTGTGGGAGGAGAGTTTTAAGGTTAGGGTGCAGGAGCAAAGTTTTAGGGTTAGGGAGCAGGAAGAGAATTTAAATTTAGGGAGCATCAGGGGAGTTCTAGGGAGTGGTAGGAGAGTTTTAGGTTTATTTGGGAGTGGGGTTTAGCTTTAGGGAGTGATCATGGAATTTAGGTTTAGGGAGGGGTTGTAGTTTTTAGGCTTAAGGAGCAATTAGGGACTTTAGGATTAGGGAGGGGGGAGTAGAGTTTAAGGTTTAGGTAACAATTATGGATTTTAAGTTTAGGGAAGGATAGTGGTGTTTTTGGATTTGAAGTGAGGACTTAGGTTAGGAACTGGGTAGGGGTCTGGTAAGGCTATACAGTTTTGTAGGGTCAGATGTTGGGAGGGCTGAGTAGTTAAGTAAGATCAAACTAGTGTCTGTTAGAGCACTTGCCTTTTTTGAACAAGTGGCAGCGAACAAATGAGTTGTGTGCTACTAGCACATGAGTGTATTAGACCATATTCTAATGCATGCTTTGATCTGGAATAATACTTCAAGTAACACTGAACTTTAGGTACCTCAAATATATATATATATATATATATATATATATATATATATATATATATACATACACGTGTCTCAGGCATGTATGTGTCTTACATTGAGCAGCATTCTACTTTCACCAAGAGTGATGCAACAGTATGAACAAAGGTGATTTCCTTTAATAATTTGCTTAGTTTCCTGTGTCATTTGAGGTGGATTCAATTATTTTTCATCATAGGAGGGCAAGGTTAACAGACCATGTTGCTTTGCCATGGATGAGCTTGCACCTGTACTCTGGGCTTCGGGATATTGGCTAAACTTTTATCCATCCCTTAGAGCCTTTTTAGGCAATGCCAAACTGGCAAAATTACCAGCCTTGCAAATAAAACCAAAAGGAACCTAAAGGTGCTACTGCTCAGTGCTAGGGGCCTTAGCAAGAAGCTCCACACTGTATAACCTCTCCTCACTCTGGAGAATATATACATCTGTACCATTACAGAGACATGGTTTAGAGCCACAGAAAGTACTCTGGCAGTGCAAAGCTTCACTGTCTTCCACATGTTGAGACCATTAGCGGTACAGACAGTGACTAAAGGTGGAGGTGCCTTGATCTACATCAACAACAAGTATACTTCTAGGTTGGCTAAACAGGATGATGCCCTGGATTTCATTCACATGCAAATCACAATATTTAAAGTTCCTTACCATATCCTAGTAAGCAATAGGTCACCGTCTGTGCTCTAAGAGTCCCATAATTAGACTAGACCTGCTGGAGGCACTCGCCTTCCAACCAAATTCCCTACTCATGGAAGATTTCAGCTACCCCTCTACAGACTGGAGAACATACATGGCCAAAGCGTCAAAGTACTACAAGACAACTGAATGAAAAATGAATAAAATAGCACAAAGGGAACTCATATGAACAAAATAATTATAAATACTACTTGAAGTTTAATTGCAAAGTCGAGCACTTTCATCCAGAAATAATAACACGGACTTCATCACAATGTAATAAAAAACTGGTCCTGCCCTTAACATTTAAATTGTCATTCAGTACATTATATAATCTTAAAAATACAGTACATAGAAACTCGAGCTCTAATATAAATAAACCATCAGAAAATGCTGCTTTAAAAGTCATTAATGAAACCTTGTAGTACATAATAAATTATTTAAAAATAAGAAAGCATGTATGTATGTTCTATTAAATACTCAAGAAAATATGAAGTTCATAATGTTAATAAAGTGTAAATGAATCCCTCGGAAAGTCTCAGAATTTACCACCACTATGGTCTTATTTTATAACTTAGCTGGCTCATTTGTAATACTAGTGCTAGTAAAAAGGATTAGTTTAAACCTGGATATGTTGTAGCATCTAGGCTTAAGTGCAAAAGTTACTCCATGTCTTTGAGTGTGTTCTTCCAGCTCACACATTTTGGTTCAGGTAGAACAACCTGCAAGATCCCAAATTTAAAACTGGTGTAGTTTTGGCATGTCAACAAGTGTTTGTACAGGACATTGTTGGTACTGACTTTGCCAATATCATATAGATGCTCATAAATTATATTTTTAAAAACTCTTTAAGTTTTACCTAAATAAAAACTCAAGCACCCATTGCACTCGCCTATGTATACCACACCTTTAGTGTTACAATTCCCCAAAGAAAAGGAACACTTGCTTTGATTAAAAGTATCCAAAACAATTTGCCAGTCAGTTAAAATAAGATTACACTGAGAACATGCTTCACAATCTTTTGTACCTTTGCTGTTACCTTGTATACATTCTGGGCTTTCCAATATATTTTTGAAGTTCCTCCCAGTTTGGTAAATAAAATTAGGTTTGGGTCCTGCTTTTTGTCTTAAAAATATCCCAGCTGTCTTTGATAATATTTTTTATGCCTAATGAACTGGAATTATATTATACCACTAATACCCAATCAAAAGTTCTATTATTGCTATAACCCTTGTCAAAAATACACTGCCTCCAACTTCCAGGCACAATGTGTCCTGGACTTTATTAACATAAATACCTTTGACCAGCTATTGCATACTACAACCAGAGGTTCAAGCATACTGGACCTAGTACTCACCAATATGGGAAAGCACTGCACCCCTCCCTATGTCACAGCCTTACTGGTAAAGTTGGATCACAAAGCTGCCTCCTTCAAAACAAAAATCAAGTTGGAAAATACAGCAAGACCTGTAACAGTTAGGAACTGTTCTAAAACAAACTACAACCTATTAAGTGACAGTTTGTCAAAATTCAATGAATGTCCGAAAGCAATCTATGCAGAATTGTTCACAGAAACTCTGTACAACCATTATAATGGCAGCACAGAAGTTGCTGTACTTACCAGAAGTAAGCTCAAAACAAACACCACTGGTGGAACCCTAACCTTAACAGGGTAGTTAACAAAAGGAAAAAAAGTCATGGTCAAAAATAGAAAAAGCAGCTCTCATAATATAAAGAGATAAAAAATTAAACTAAAAATAAAACTAAGAGTACTAATTAAATGCAACAAGGCTAATTATCATGTCAAGATAGCCTCTCAGGCTAAAGATAACCAGAAGGCCTTCTACAGCTATGTCCAAAACTTTAAAATATACACAACAGTGTGCTGAACTGGTGGTAAATGGTGCCACCTTCACCCGGCAGATTAGTATAACGAATCTGCTGTCTGACAAATTCATTTCTAACTTCACCCCCATTCCCCCCTGCCTCCCCCTGTGAAAATCCCTAACCTGGTAAACTTCTTTGAGAGGGTCAGCAAGGCAATGAATGAGGAGAGGAATGTCCGTACAGCCTATCTGGACCTGGCTAAGGCGTTTGATATAATACCCACTCAGGTACTGTTGGCAAACTTACCAAACTAGGCATAAATCCCTTCCTAACTCACTGGATCACCAGCTAGCTCACAGATAAGACCTAAAAAGCCAGGATTGGTGAGAACACCTCCACCAAGAGACCGGTCACCAGCTGAGTACCTCAGAAGTCAGTGCTGGGCCTGCTCCTGTTTGGCATCTACTTCTCAGAGATCAAGGCCTCTGACTCACCATGTCCGCCGATGACTGCAAATTGGGAGCTATTGTATATTACCCCATGACAGTAATATCATGCAAGAGGGTCTAACACTGACAAATGACCTGTGGCAAAGCCACAAATTAAAACTCAATACCAAGAAGTGCATTATATTGCCTTTTGGGGAAAAAGTCCACCCAGGTTAATTACTCCATCAATAAGACACCCTCAAGAGTTAACATAGTAGTCAGGTATCTGGGAACATATGTAGAAGTTATAGTAAAATTTTACTTGGCTCTTATTAGACCCATCATTGGGTACAAGTACCTTACCAGGCATATGCAACAGCTGGAACCCCCTCAGAGGTTCCTCACCAAGACAATCCAGGGAATTAAAACATTGTCCTATACAGATCACCTTATAGCTGTATGTCTATACTCAGTCTCCTACAGGTTACTGAGAACTTCTGTATGCCTGACATATAAGGCATCCTCAGATCCAGTCCTGATAGACATTTTACACATCCACAAAATGAACATCACCAGAAATACTAGATTCAAGGATGTAAACTTTACTTTAAAATAAATAGAACATGCTGGCAGGAGAGATATGTGACTCACATGATCCACACATTCTGGAACAGACTCCCCATTCAAGTAAAACACAGTCCATCCCTAACCCTTTTCAAATGTAACCTTGACTATTGGATGGGAAACTGAAAATTTACCCCCGTCTGGCCGCCGTGTCTCTGATAGGCTAACAGCAAATATTCCCTAATTAATATACCTCTCCAAATAGATGTCCATGTTACAAGGGGACATAATTGGGTTGTGCATCTAGGCGTATAACGGCCCTTGTGGTCATTAGCCTAGTATATACCTATGAACTTATGAAACATCTGAACATTTGTGAAGACCGTTTGACTATTTATCACTCTGCTACATTTCGAATAAAAGCAATTATATATTATGTACAGTTCACATTTTTACATTGTATATATTTCAGATACTGCACGTTTTACTGAAAGCAGCAACAACTGTATTTATAAAAGGAATAATAACTGCATTAAAACCTCATAATTCATCTGTTCTGCATTGTTTATTGAACAATACTTACAAGTTTCATTTAACCTGTCACAAAGATATGCGCACCTTTTATTAGCTGGCATAGTACAGAAAGCTGCTTGCCCAGGTACTGCTGTCTGCATGGCATAGGTAGTACACCTTTATGGACTGCAGGTGTGCAGGAGTTAATAGACCTGTCTTATTTTTCACTGTAATATTGCAAACATGACATCAAAATAATATTCATGCGCAAAATATTCCAAGAATAGTACAGAGCCTGAAATCAGACTTATTTTGATGCAATAATACTCAGATGGTTTTTACTTTTGATCAGCTGTTGTGACTAGGTGGAATACAATGTTTATTGCCTGAAAGGGTAAAGAACCATGACATTCCATTTTTTTTTATTCCAAAGCAACATAAATAGTAATACAATTACTTTTATATTCAGTGCAGTATTTTAAAACACTTATGAAATATAGATAAGGGCATGTTTGCACACTGGAGGTATGCAAAGAATCTTGAAAACACATGTAAATGTGCTAAATAAAGGATTGTCTTTTATTCCTGCTAGGAAACCAGATCTAAATAGTAGAATTATTGACTTAAAGCTTGTTGTAAGGAATGCTTCGTTGAAGTTGTTATTTCGTGGACAAGACATTAACACTGGAACTGTTTGGGAAACCTAGCTCATTTGTGCCTGATATACATCCAGCAATGAATACATTTGTATCCTTATGTGAGAATGAGTTACGTGATATGTTGGCCTATGATTTTAAAAGCTTGCATCATAATTTAACTCAAGAAGAGACTTTAGCTCTCAAGACATTGTGAGAATCTGACTTGTTAGAAATACAACCTGCAGATAAAGGAGGGTGTGTTGCTGTTTTAGACCGCCTTGATTATGTAGATCGTATGCATGATATGCTGAATGACGGTTCCACTTATTTAAAGTTGCATACGTATCAAGTTGATGCAATAATAAGGAAAGTTGGGTTTATATTTATGATTTGTTAATGATAAATCTCATTAAGTATTTATATTATTATTTTAGTGTAGAATTTCCACTGATACCACTTATGTATGGGTTACCAAAGATACAGTACATAAGGATGCATTAAACCCCCCTATGCACCCGATTGTTTCCAGCCAAGGCTGGTTAACAGAACCTCTATCTATTTATGTTGAGAAATCATTGCGTCCAATTTTGAACAGTGTAACCAGTGAACTGAGGGCCACTAAGACCTTCTTACATGATTTGTTTGTGTGGCAGAAGGAATAAACTGATCTATCTCAATTATTATATTTGACTTTAGATATCAATTCACTTTTTTATTCCCAATGACACTGGAGTGGAGAATGTGAGGCTGTTTTTGTCTAAGTTAGGAAATATGAACAATAATAAGATTATTCTTGCATGTTCACTGTTATAGTTGATTCTAGAAAATAATGTTTTTTATTTTTCAAGATGAGTTTTATTTACAGAAGGTTGGAGTTGCGATGGGGACAGCATGTATGAATTATTATGCTAATGCTGTCCTTGTGCAATGGGAGTTTAATTTTGTCCACAGCAATAATTCTTTGATTGATAATTTAGTTTTTTTATAAGCATTTTGTTGACAATATATTTATTTTGTGGAAGGGCACTATGGAAAGTTTTGAGAAGTTTTTGGTTTATTTACAAAGTACCACTTCTTTTTTGAGGTTTAGTTGTAATTACTATTCCTCTAGGATTTATTTCTTGGATATCTCTATAAATAAAGATGAATTGGGTCTTTTTGAGAGTAGAGCATATAGGAAACATTGTAAATGGAATAATATTTTGCATAAATCCAGTAGGCATCTGAGATACATCCCAGGGAGTGTTGTCAAAGGACATGACAAGATGCGTCTGCATAGTAAGGAATTATCAGCTGAGCGAGCCCTTGAAGCTACTTTAGAGCAATTTATTTCAAGAGGTTATTCTGTTTCTGAATTTAGTTTTATGAGAGATATTGTATCTTTTCAGAGAGACACTATTGCCAAACCTTATTTTAGTGATCAAGACATGAGTACTAATGATATTTTAAATAGATGACACCATAGTCATTTACAATTACTTTTGACCCATTCCAATGATACTTCAGAAATATGTGAAGTTATTAGGAGGTACTGGCCAGTGTTATTGGCCAGTGAAGAGGTTAGTCATTTAGTAGGTCCTAAACCCAAATTTGCTTTAAGGAACAATAAGTCATTGAAACAACAGTTATGCTACAGGAATCTGGAGAGCAAAAGTAATCGTATGAATAGATCAGATCGGTTAGGCACTTTTCCCTGTCATGGTTGTTCAGCATGTACATATGTTTGGTCTACTAATTTTATTTTATGTTTTATGTTTATGCGACTCAACAAAGGATTAAGCTGAATTTTTATGCAGACTGTAGAACCAAACATGTTGTTCATTATGCTCAGTGTTGTCTTTGTAAAGCTTACTATGTAGGTAAGACCAACTGTAGTCTGACAGGGAAGATATTAGAACATATTAGTTATATTAGGAAGTCAAACAAGCGTGGTGCATTAACTAAACCTGTTATGTCAAAAGGTTCTATCATGTGTTTAAGTTTACTGTGATAGAGGTTATGAATGTACAGCTGAGGGATGGGGATTTAAAAACCAGGACTGAATGTGCTGAGTTAAGGTGGATAATATCTATGCAAACAGACATCTGTCCAGGATCAAATGGCTAAGTGTCTGTGAAACCCATGTTAAAAGCATGTAGTTTAGTGCATTAGTAATATGGTTTTAGGCTTATGAGCTTTATATTTGTATATTAAATTTTTTTATATAATTATTTAGTAAGTACTATTTATATGGTTTTATTATTTGTTTGTTGAAATCTAGTGTGAGAGGGTTGTGCTGTTCTCCACACTAAAAGAGTGTGCTTTTTATCTTTAAGGTGATTGGTTTTTGTTGCGGGGTGTGTCTCTGTGCTTAACTTGGATTGGATAATAACTTCTTGCCTTTACGAGAGCCTTATTTTAAAACTGCAGATGTATCTGATATTAATGTTCTGAGGAAGCTACTGGTATTAGTGAAAGCCCTTACCCTTTTCATATAATAAACTTTTGCTTTATTTTGCCTTTTCCTCCAGTGGTGGTCGGACTGTTTGTGTTTTTTTTACAGTTTCATTTAGTTGACATTCTGACCTTCACCTGTCGGCTCTATTTGTGGTTTTGAACAAATGTTAACATGTAGTATTCTTAGTATTAGCTTAAACTTACACTTACCCTTAAACAATTTATTTTGTATAAGATTTTATTTTATTTTATTTTACTTTTCATTTGTTTACTGGATTAGTGCACTGATTTCAGTGGATCATTTATGGACACAGCCCAGATGAGCATATCACAATGAGAAGAAGAAGAAGTTAAAGAATGTCAGCTGGCATAGTGGGTTAAGGCTGTGAAATGTTAATGAGCTGCTTCTTGTTGCCCAAAGTTTGATTCCCCTCAGCCTCCATTTGCCTGCTTTGTGACTCTCATCAGCTCACTTAGCCAGACAACGCTGTGCAGCAGCTGAGAAACTGGACTGGGATCCTGTGTGGTCTCCTGATGTACAGGCCTAGTTACTACCTGTGAAACTATACAGTGTAATACAGAGATACAGATCTATACAGAGTTTGCACATAAGAAACTGAAATGCAAGTTACAGGTGTATATGAGAACAAGTTATGCACAGGTTGCCAATTTGGAATCTGTTGCTCCAAACTATCTTGAGTCATTTGCTTCAAATTAGCTTAATTTGCTAGTTTAATTAAGCTAATAGGAGAGCAGCAAAAAGGAAATAGCAAACAAATGTCATGAGGGGTAAGGGATATAAAGGAGTGAGTAAAGAGTTTCAGCAGAGTTGCCAGGATGAGTAAGTGGAAATGAAAAAGTGAATAGAGATGGGAAAGATTATGAGATTTAAGTAATGTGATGGGACTTGTAACAATGGCATGAAGCTAAGCAGGTGCTTCTTAAGTTCAGTTCTAAACTCTGTTTTTGAAGGGATGTTCTCTTAGGTAAGCTTGTAGTGATTTCCACAGATTACTGACCACTGTGGAGAAGGCATTATCAGTGCAGTATAGTTTAATTGCTGGTGGGCAATTAAACTATACTGCACTAGTAATGCCTTCTCCACACTGGTCAGGGCGGGTGGCCACGGTGGTGCAGTGGTTAGCATTGCTGCCTCACAGCAAGAGGTTCTCCGGTTCGATCCTCGGCTGGGGTGCCTTCTGTGCAGAATCTGCATGTCCTCCCTGTGGTCGCGTGGGTTTTCTCTGGGTGCTTCGGTTTCTTCCCACATCCCAAAGACATGCTGCAGGTGGATTGGACACTCTAAATTGGCCCTAAGTGTGAGTGTGTGCATGTGTGTGCCTTCTGTGGAAGGTTGGGCACCGGTCTGGCAACTCGACACCATAAAACTCCACTGCCAATCATGAGCGGACAAGGTGATCTGCTGTGGCGACCCCTAACCGGGAAAAGCCGAAAGAAGAAGAAGTTTAATGGCTGGTGGGGCTGGATTTGGAGTAGACTGTGAAATATCCTGGGTTGTATGATGAGGATTTAGGGAAGAGTTGGTGTGTTAGAGGTGTGAATTAGTCAGAGTATGGGTTTTATAGTGGAGGGAGTCCAGCAGAAGTACAGATCTTTGCTTGAAAGGCAGCCACCTGGCTCTAGAGAAATTTGTATAGTAGTGTTTTTAGTAAGAATGGAAACAAAACCTAGGATTCTTCTGGGAAACTACATATTTTAATGGAGAAAATTTGAAGGCTCATTGTATTTTATGGTGCTGCAGCAATAATTGACAGCTTGTACTCTAGTTGGGCAGTAGAATTCCTTTGCCTATGGCTCACCTTGCAGAGGATATCATCTTGCTGGAGAGCCTTCTGGCCTACAAAAGAAGTCAGTTTATTTTCTTGCATGTTTTTTTTCAGTGTGGTTCTGGAAATGAAGAGGTAAATCAAGCCAAATCACCACATATTTGAATGGGATGGTTGTTTACATCTTTATTGTAAAGTGTTCTGGGAGCTTTGGTGAGCCTGTGATGCATGCACAGTACCACTGATTTTGGGATGCGATTACAAAAAACTATCAGTTTGTCACTTGATCAACAAAAGTTGCACAAGACTCCGACCACCAAAAGACACATTCTACATAAGCTGAGTACATTTTATGAGACATATGTGCTATAGTTCCCCCCTAGTGACTCCTGTGGGGCATGTGAAGCTGTAGTATTAATACATGGCCTAGATGGAGGACACTATCCCTACACCTTCTTATAAAAAGGCATAGATGTTTGCATCTCTGGGAGAAGGTGTTTTTAAATCTAAGAGACAGAATGAGAGTAAGAGAGAGAAAAAATGTTTGCCACTTTGAGAAAGAGAGGTTGTTTGTAAATCCAAGAGTGATAACTCTTGGAAGAATTAAACCAGAAGCAGTTGATTACCAGGAGAAACTTTGGATTTAGTCATAGATTATACTGGAGATTGAAAGCAGTTTGATCAGAGCTGCATATCCCAGCAAAGGAATAATAACAATCACGCATCTTATTTGTGAGATTGTAAGTGGTGAGATATATTGTGAGTGATTTGAAGTGTTTTATTTTAACTGCCTTTTTGTGTCTTATCACACTATAAATAGAATGCACTTAAATCTAATGCAGTGTCGAGAGTTTGCATTTGCAGTTATTGCGGGAAGAGTTTAGTCAAAGCATACCAAACTGTGCTATTTGTTGTTCATATATTGCTGGCTACAAATTATAATGATTTTATGAGCTGATTTCCACACATAAGGAAAAAAAGAACTGATGTTCTCTGTGGGTTACCATACCAGTTTTGAGGGAGAGTGAGAAAGAGATAATGTGTGTGAGAGAGAGAAAAATCAAGTGTGCGTTTTCTGAGGAAATGCTGCTGTTTTGGCAAAATGCGATGTCTGCTTCAGGTAACCACAGAAAAATGCATGAAGATGCTTCAGAGTTACAGTCTACCTAACAAAAGTGAACATTACAGTGTGTATTGAAATGGTGGTGGGGAAGCAACCCTTCCACAGAAGCATTGCTGAATGAATTCCTGCCAACTACCTCAATTATGTATTCTAGAGAAGTTGTAAATTGTGGTTATACATTGTGTGTTTTGGTTTGCTTGAATTATGTTCACTAATCTCATAATGAAATGCAGATTTAATTGCTTCCTATTAAGTTGTGCTAGAAAGTGCTGGACAGAGTCATTAGCCTTCTTCTTGCCACAACCAAGCAGAAAGCCAGAAAAAGCAGCTGAAAGTTGAACCCTTATGCCCCGGGATTCATGAAGCTCGGCGCAAGGCCGGTGTAAGGCTTGCGCCGGCAGTGCAGTGTATAATCGGCATAGCAGCGCCATATGCATAGTAATGAGTGCGCGCCGCAACCACAGACACATGCAGAGGGCACGTGAGCGAGCCCAAGTAGGATGCGGCCGTAGGGGTGGCCAAGCCGGCAGGCAATGAGCAACCTAAAGTGCTGACTTCCACAGGCCGCCTGCAATAGTAACTGCACCAGCCAGGGTCCGTGGATAATGAAACGTACGCAGAGTATGCAACATAGTACCCGTTCACACAAAACGGAGAACCAAACATTAAACCACGAAGTCCAAATTGTACCCGCCCAAGGAACAAAGGATACGCGTAATACCGTGTCCGTCACGCAATGCACTGTCAGTGGGCATACCCAGTGAAGGTGTACCGCAGCATGTCAGCGTGCCGCACCTACACAGAGGTAGCCACATGGGCATGGTCACCAGCAGTAGCGAGAGTACACAGCCGGGTAGCCGTGTCGATATAACAACAAGAAGGAAACCAGATACACTAAACACAGACAAACATGTGCATAGCAACATGTACTACACCCAGCAACGTTCCCGTTGCATACAAATAGGACGGCGTATGCCTAAGCGTAATATCCAGAAGCAGAACCCATGCATGCAAATGCAATACACAACAGCCCCGTCATAGCATGTAACCCGCACCCATGTACGACCGTGCACCCAACCCAGCTAGCAACCTTGCGCAGCTGCACACCTACACGCAATGGGTATACCTGAAATGTAGTACGAAGTATTGTCCTAGGCAGTGCCACGCGGGAAAATATGTACCCCACATGTTAACATCCCACCTCAGGTACAGATATCCAAATGGCTGCATGTGAATGTGTCGGCAGAATGTGTACATCCCGCATGTGGTATGGACCTGTCAAAACCCCATAGGCGTGCACACGCCACGGTGCCCATAACTGTACACATCTGGACAAGGCAGTATGTTCAGCCACCGTAGTGATGATTAGCTATGCAGACATGTCAAACACAACACATATGGCGGAACATCTGCCCACCAAGCAGGACGCCCAAACAGGGTGCCACATGCACAGAAGGTGAAGGTGGGACATCAAACGTTGAGAATAGCGTTGCCAGATGGCCAAACACCCACGGCCAATGCAAAGGATGTAATAACATGTATATGCCTGGATGAATGGATATGTCATAGCATGGGAATAGGCCAAGCTATCCAACATAATAGCCATGCGTACCAGATACAAACTGCCAGTAACATGCAGTAGTAATACAGGAAGGCATACACGATTGTGGGAATAGCACAGGACATATGGCATGTGCCAAGTGTTGACACATGACACAAATGTCCAGGATGGGGCTCCCTGCAAAGAGGAACATGTGCCAACCCCACCCCCCACAGATGTACCGGCAGTGGAAACACATCCCAAACACACACCAACACTACCGTCCATCCCACGATAGCAACGGAGGCAGGTCAAAGACCACCATGACGCGTGCACAAACAGGGACACGTGTAACCGTTGCCCTTACAACCCCCCACAGGCCAACGAATAATAGTATGGACATATGCATGTAATGCTGCAAAGGATGTGTGGTAGTCCTCAGTATCACAGAGGTAGGTACACAGATACACTGTAATCAACCGTGACGTATGTGCACTGTACACAGCATACCTGCAGGTAATACATAGTTCAATCATGTGCCACAGAAATATACACATACGAATGAGGATAGGGGATAGACAAGTGTGAATGGGACAAACTATGAACATAGGTTCATAGGTCCATAGGTACATAGTAGGCTATCTGCCCAAGGGCAGCTATAACCCTAGCCCATAGTTATGTTGCCTTTGCCAACCCTCCAGTCCAAAGATAACAATGCCTATTATATTGCTGTACCTCTGTCAAGCAGTGACAATGAAGTAATCCCTGGGGTATATCTGCAATCCCCCATCCATTGGCCAAGATCCCCCTCGAACAAGGCCAGCGAGGCGCTCTGCCTCACATGTACTGGGATGTTGTTCCACAGCATAGTGAGTGTCTGGGTGATGAATCTGTCCCTCCAACACATTCTATTAATGACCGTGTCAAGGTTCACGTCACCTGCCCCTGTGGTTCTGAGGGATGTAGATCCATTAGGTGAAGCATAGTCATCAAATATGGGTCGACATGGCCTTGTATGTCAGGCACAGGTCACCACTGAGCAAGTGGTATGTGACTGAATGGAGCAGGAGTCCTGTCAGTCGGGCAGCATAACACAAATCCCTGACACCCTGCATCCGTTTGACGATGAACCTATGGGGCCTTCCCAGCTGCTGCAGGTGTCGGGTCAGATATCTTCCGAACGGGGCAATGTACTCAATCATAGGTCTAATGACTGATGAGTACAAGGAGACAATGACCTCCCCTGATCTAGATGTGAATCCCTGCACCATCAGGTGTGCAATGTAGAAGGTCTACCTAACTACGTTAGCAACGTGTGTGTCGAACGAATGGTGACTCACAACCTGGGTCCCCAGATCCCTGGTAACTCCCTCTGTGCTCAGTGGATTGCCACCTATATGGCAGCTAGGGGTAACCATGTTCTTCCTGAAGGGTATGACTATGCATTTCCCGGCATTTAGCTGTAGGCCATGTCCCTGGCACCAGATATCCATATCTGTGAGGCCCTTCTGAAGGATATCTGTGTCAGATGTCCGTCCCACTATGGCACCCAGTTCGCAGTCATCTGCAAACATTGTCAGCCATAACCCCCCTGTGATTGCTTGTACTTTGGAAATGTAGATGCAGAAAAAGAGTGGACCCAGGACTGAGCCCCGTGGGACACCGCCTGTGACCGGCTGTGAGTCTGACATGGTGCCAGCAACTATGACCATGTGGGTTGTGTCACCTAGCCAGTTTACAACCCATCCTGCGATGTACGGGTTCACATCCAAGCCGATGGGTTTATCAATGATACCTGAGGGGGGTATTGTGTTGAAGGCCTTTGCCAGGTCGAGGTAGGCTGTATGGACTGCCCGACCCTCATCAATGGCCTCGGTGACTGTTCCTAAAACGTCAACCAAGTTTTAAATGCATGATCTGCCTTTGACCAAGCCAAACAGGGCTGGATGCAAAGTATGCGAGTCCCCATGTCGTCATCTATGAGTTCCATTATGATCCTTCCCCATGGCTTTGCAGATAAGGCTTGTCAAGCTAATGGGACGGTAATTACCAGGGTCAGTGGAGGCACTGCCCCTGTGAAGTGGGACTACAGTCGCCGTGCGCCACAACTTGGGTACGTTACCTGAGGTGAGGCTAAGATTAAACAGCCGTCCTAACTGTGGGTCTAATTCCTCAATGAGTTTGTGGAGTACACAGCCGGGACACCATCTGGTCCCATGGATGCTGTGTTCACTGCCTTGGGGAGAGCATGTCCCACCTGTGCGTTACAGAAATTTCGGGGGCCACAATCCTCTGGTACAGACATCTCTCCATGTGGGGGGGGGAGATGTTTGCACCGAACCTGTCAGCCAGTATGTTGGCAATGTGTGTATGTTCAGTAAACTTCACATCATCCTGAACCCAGTCCGAGCATATCTGGGAGTGTCCTCCCAGGTGTCCAACATAGCTAAAGAAGGCCGTATGATTGTCCGTCGAGTCCTTGGTGATATATCTGTCGGATTTGCCCTGGATGATGTCATGAGAGCTTGTAGTTCTTCACATATAATGAGCAAGGGTGTCATACCTTACAAGGATTCTGCTCTGTCTTGTAGTAGCTACCTCCTTTCATTGTAGAGCTTGTGTATGGCTGGGGTACACCAGACTGGATGCTTGGCATTGGTACAAAGACTCACAGTTGTGTAAGGAATTGCCTGATCCATGCAGTCCTGTAGGTGCTGGTAGAAGGCATATGTAAGTGATTCAGTGGCTTGAGTAATGTTTACCACTGGCTCAGGGGCCTTAAAGGAGACCACACTAGTGTTTAGAAGTGTGAAGTCGGCTTTTGAGAAAGCCATATGTATGGTAACCGGCACCACCCACAGCATTGTATGCCAATAGCAGAAGCTATTGTCCAAATAACATATTATCATTTTAATTATTAAATTATTCATTATTATTTATTTAGTTATTTGTTTTAGCTACTTACACTTGAAAATGCCCGGTAAGACTGGGCGAAAGTGCTCGTGATCTACTTGTTTTGGTGGTGTTCTTTTGACAATAAAGTGGCGATTCTTTCCTATTGGGACTTCTGAGGATGATTTAAAGCAGTTGCTAACCTGCATCTTTGGATGTACACCATTTGGTTTCAGTTTTGAAAAACCTGGTTTACGTAGCACTACATAATATGGGTAGTCAAACAGACATCCGCGATTGGGGAACATACAGCAGCAGTCAAAACCACTGGCCAGATGGACACAGTCCAACAAGTTCTACACTTTACATATGCACATTGGTGTCCATTGTAGGACCCCAAAAATTGATCCGTATGCTATATCATCCAGCTGCTACCGTTCCACCCAGAAGAAGCGACAGCCGTGACTACGGCACAGCTAGACATATGCACCACCAGCGTGTTTAAGGTTGATGACAAGTGTCCATGAAATGCAGGACATATGAACAGAAATCCCCAGATTGTCGAGTCCATAGAAATGCGTCCACATCCCAGTCCCGCACACATGAAGGATGTGTAATGGGTACCATCGAGGGTTGCAGCCATGGGATCCTGGGTATGCAGAAATGGGGCTCGGTGTTGTTTGGCAGATAATCCGTTGTCCCACCCTGTGGGAGGGATGTGGGTATAGCACATGCCTTACTCTGCACTAATAATGCAAAGCATCCACCGGATAATGCTAAATGCAGGTGTGAAATGTGTACAGCCCTATACCAGTGTCCAGTAGGCAATTCCCATGGATGGACAAGCGTACGACCAAGATGGCACCCATAACTGCAAACCTGGTGGAATTACACAGCTGCAGTAAGGCATAACACAGGAAATACAGATAGGGACTACAGTAGACACTCCCCATAAAAAGTTAGACCGCTGTGCGAATACCGGCGCACACAGCACTCAATCTGCCAGCACCAAAATGGGGATCACTTGCTGCCATACTGCGGAACAAATGGGCGACCTGTGGAACACATACTAATGGCACACCAACAACGTCAACTAGGAAGGTCAGTCAAAACCACTGGCCAGATGGACACAGTCCAACAAGTTCTACACTTTACATATGCACATTGGTGTCCATTGTAGGACCCAAAAATTGATCCGTATGGAATATCATACAGCTGTTATCGTTCTACCAGAAGAAGCGACAGCCGTGACTACGGCACAGCTAGACATATGCACCACCAGCGTGTTTAAGGTTGATGACAAGTGTCCATGAAATGCAGGACATATGAACAGAAATCCCCAGAGTTCCGAGTCCATAGAAGTGCGTCCACATCCCAGTCCCGCACACATGAAGGATGTGTAATGGGTACCATCGAGTGTTGCAGCCATGGGATCCTGGGTATGCAGAAATGGGGCTCGGTGTTGTTTGGCAGATAATCCGTTGTCCCACCCCGTGGGAGGGATGTGGGTGTAGCACATGCCTTACTCCCCACTAATAATGCAAAGCATCCACCGGATAATGCTAAATGCAGGTGTGAACTGTGTACAGCCCTATACCAGTGTCCAGTAGGCAATTCCCATGGATGGACAAGCGTACGACCAAGATGGCACCCATAACTGCAAACCTGGTGGAATTACACAGCTGCAGTAAGGCATAACACAGGAAATACAGATAGGGACTACAGTAGACACTCCCCATACAAAGTCAGACCGCCGTGCGAATACCGGCGTACACAGCACTCAATCTGCCAGCAAGAAAATGGGGATCACTCGCTTCCATACTGCGGAACAAATGGGCGACCTGTGGAACACATACTAATGGCACACCAACAACGTCAACTAGGAAGGTCATAAGATGGTTAAACTATGGCGTTCCCACTTATAAAGAACATCCTTCAATTAATTCATAGGATCTACATGTTATGGTGGTGTTGTTTTGACAATACAGTGGCGGATATTTCCTGTTGTGACCTCTGAGGATTATTTAAAGCAGTTGCTAACCTGCATCTTTGGATGTACACCATTTGGTTTCAGTTTTGAAAAACCTGGATTTCGTAGCACTACATAATATGGGTAGTCAAACAGACATCCGCGATTGGGGAACATACAGCAGCAGTCAAAACCACTGGCCAGATGGACACAGTCCAACATGTTCTACACTTTACATATGCACATTGGTGTCCATTGCAGGACCCAAAAATTGATCTGTATGGAATATCATACAGCTGTTATCGTTCTACCAGAAGAAGCGACAGCCGTGACTACGGCACAGCTAGACATATGCACCACCAGCGTGTTTAAGGTTGATGACAACTGTCTATGAAATGCAGGACATATGAACAGAAATCCCCAGATTTTCGAGTCCATAGAAGTGCGTCCACATCGCAGTCCCGCACACATGAAGGATGTGTAATGGGTACCGTCGAGTGTTGCAGCCATGGGATCCTGGGTATGCAGAAATGGGGCTCGGTGTTGTTTGGCAGATAATCCGTTGTCCCGCCCCATGGGAGGGATGTGGGTGTAGCACATGCCTTACTCCCCACTAATAATGCAAAGCATCCACCGGATAATGCTAAATGCAGGTGTGAAATGTGTATACAGATAGGGACTACAGTAGACACTCCCCATACAAAGTCAGACCGCCGTGCGAATACCGGTGTACACAGCACCCAATCTGCCAGCAAGAAAATGGGGGTCACTCGCCTCCATACTGTGGAACAGATGGGTGACCTGTGGAACACATACTAATGGCACACCAACAACGTCAACTAGGAAGGTCATAGGATGGTTAAACTATGGCGTTCCCACTTATAAAGAACATCCTTTAATGAATTAGTAGGATCTACATGTTTTGGTGGTGTTAGTTTTGACAATACAGTGGCGGATATTTCCCATTGGGACTTCGAGGTTTATTTAAACCAGTTGCTAACCTGCATCATCGGATTTACACCATTTGGGTTCATGTCAGAAAAACCTGGTTTTCGTAGCACTACATAATATGTGTAGTCAAACAGTCATCCGCGATTGGGGAACATACAGCAGCAGTCAAAACCACTGGCCAGATGGACACAGTCCAACAAGTTCTACACTTTACATATGCACATCGGTGTCCATTGTAGGACCCCAAAAATTGATCCGTACGCCACATCTACCAGCTGCGATCGAGCGACCTAGAAGGAGTGAACAGCCGTGACTACGGCACAGCTAGACATATGCACCACCAGCGTGTTTAAGGTTGATGACAAGTGTCCATGAAATGCAGGACATATGAACAGAAATCCCCAGATTGTCGAGTCCATAGAAGTGCGTCCACATCCCAGTCCCGCACACATGAAGGATGTGTAATGGGTACCATCGAGGGTTGCAGCCATGGGATCCTGGGTATGCAGAAATGGGGCTTGGTGTTGTTTGGCAGATAATCCGTTGTCCTGCCCCGTGGGAGGGATGTGGGTATAGCACATGCCTTACTCCCCACTAATAATGCAAATCATCCACCGGAGAATGCTAAATGCAGGTGTGAAATGTGTACAGCCCTATACCAGTGTCCAGTAGGCAATTCCCATGGATGGACAAGCGTACGACCAAGATGGCACCGATAACTGCAAACCTGGTGGAATTACATAGCTGCAGTAAGGCATAACACAGGAAATACAGATAGGGACTACAGTAGACACTCCCCATACAAAGTCAGACCGCCGTGCGAATACCGGCGTACACAGCACTCAATCTGCCAGCACCAAAATGGGGATCACTCGCTTCCATACTGCGGAACAAATGGGCGACCTGTGGAACACATACTAATGGCACACCAACAACGTCAACTAGGAAGGTCATAGGATGGTTAAACTATGGTGTTCCCACTTATAAAGAACATCCTTCAATGAATTAATAGGATCTACATGTTTTGGTGGTGTTAATTTGACAATACAGTGGCGGATATTTCCTATCGGGACTTCTGAGGATTAGTTAAAGCAGTTGCTAACCTGCATCATTAGATTAACACCATTTGGGTTCATTTTAGAAAAACCTGGTTTTCGTAGCACTACATAATATGGGTAGTCAAACAGACATCCGCGATTGGGGAACATACAGCAGCAGTCAAAACCACTGGCCAGATGGACACAGTCCAACAAGTTCTACACTTTACATATGCACATTGGTGTCCATTGTAGGACCCAAAAATTGATCCGTACGGAATATCTACCAGCTGCGATTGATAGACCCAGAAGAACTGACAGCCGTGACTATGGCACAGCTAGACATATGCACCACCAGAGTGTTCAAGGTTGATGACAAGTGTCCATGAAATGCAGGACATATGAACAGAAATCCCCAGATTGTCGAGTCCATAGAAGTGCGTCCACATCCCAGTCCTGCACACATGAAGGATGTGTAATGGGTACCGTCGAGGGTTGCAGCCATGGGATCCTGGGTATGCAGAAATGGGGCTCGGTGTTGTTTGGCAGATAATCCGTTGTCCCGCCCCGTGGGAGGGATGTGGATGTAGCACATGCCTTACTCCCCACTAATAATGCAAAGCATCCACCAGATAATGCTAAATGCAGGTGTGAAATGTGTACAGCCCTATACCAGTGTCCAGTAGGCAATTCCCATGGATGGACAAGCGTACGACCAAGATGGCACCCATAACTGCAAACCTGGTGGAATTACACAGCTGCAGTAAGGCATAACACAGGAAATACAGATAGGGACTACAGTAGACACTCCCCATACAAAGTCAGACCGCCGTGCGAATACCGGCATACACAGCACTCTATCTGCCAGCACCAAAATTGGGATCACTCGCTGCCATACTGCGGAACAAATGGGCGACCTGTGGAACACATACTAATGGCACACCAACAACGTCAACTAGGAAGGCCATAGGATGGTTAAACTATGGCGTTCCCACTTATAAAGAACATCCTTCAATGAATTAATAGGATCTACATGTTATGGTGGTGTTATTTTGACAATACAATGGTGGATATTTCCTATTGTGACTTCTGAGGATTATTTAAAGCAGTTGCTAACCTGCATCTTTGGATGTACACCATTTGGTTTCAGTTATGAAAAACCTGGATTTCGTAGCACTACATAATATGGGTAGTCAAACAGACATCCGCGATTGGGGAACATACAGCAGCAGTCAAAACCACTGGCCAGATGGACACAGTCCAACAAGTTCTACACTTTACATATGCACATTGGTGTCCATTGCAGGACCCCAAGAATTGAACCCTACGCAATATCTACCATCTGCGAACGAGCGACCCTGAAGGAGTAACAGCCGTGACTACGGCACAGCTAGACATATGCACCACCAGCGTGTTTAAGGTTGATGACAAGTGTCCATGAAATGCAGGACATATGAACAGAAATCCCCAGATGGTCGAGTCCATAGAAGTGCGTCCACATCCCAGTCCCGCACACATGAAGGATTTGTAATGGGTACCGTCGAGGGTTGCAGCCATGGGATCCTGGGTATGCAGAAATGGGGCTCGGTGTTGTTTGGCAGATAATCCGTTGTCCCGCCCCGTGGGAGGGATGTGGGTATAGCACATGCCTTACTCCCCACTAATAATGCAAAGCATCCACCGGATAATGCTAAATGCAGGTGTGAAATGTGTACTGCCCTATACCAGTGTCCAGTAGGCAATTCCCATGGATGGACAAGCATACGACCAAGATGGCACCCATAACTGCAAACCTGGTGGAATTACACAGCTGCAGTAAGGCATAACACAGGAAATACAGATAGGGACTACAGTAGACACTCCCCATACAAAGTCAGACCGCCGTGCGAATACCGCATACACAGCACTCAATCTGCCAGCACCAAAATGGGGATCACTCGCTTCCATACTGCGGAACAAATGGGCGACCTGTGGAACACATACCAATGGCACACTAACAACTTCAGCTAGGAAGGTCATAGGATGGTTAAACTATGGCGTTCCCACTTATAAAGAACATCCTTCAGTGAATTAATAGGATTAATGTCAATTGACCATGGAATACACCTAATCAACATCAAAGAACCACTGGCACCTTATGGCACACAATCCAAAACACACATAGGTAGATGAAACAGTCAACGTAGACATTGTCCAGGACAGTGCCCAAATGGTATACAAAGGTTCCTTCATAGACAAGTAAGCGCTTTCACCCATAGGCTCCATCAGACTTACACATAACATAAAAGCATCCAGGCTTTAAATATCCCTCCTTACACTTTCATTGGTCAATTTCTCAGCAAACAATGAACATTTAACCAGAGCATATAAAGCACAGACGCAATGTTAACTACACACACATATATTAACATCTCCAAACACATCCTATTAAAACATGTATTATATGATATTGTACTATGCCTAATACTCATCAATCAAAGATCTAACAATATATATAGAAGATATGTATATCATATCAATGAAATACAGTGGTAAACAACTAAAAGAGTGGACTAATGTGTGTTAACTGTATATCTGTACCTAAACTACATTCCTGTTACGGGGGTTTAAGCCACCTGCTTCTCAAAAGAGGCTTCATCAGTGTTTCATCAGTCAGCCCTGGTGTGTGGTCAACCCTCCACCTAATAATCCATCTCAATCCGCATTCTAAAGCATAGTTGATGAGGTCCCCCCTCTGGTATTACAACCTAGCCTTCATAAAACACTGAATGTAAACGTATGCCTTGTGATGTGCTCATAGCCAGCTGTAGGCATATGCCAATCCTGCGGCTGCCTAGGGCGCCGCACTAGTAGGGCCACCTGTCTAGTAGGTATGTCATGTAGGTACACCAGGATGGGGGCACCATGTGTTGTGGTGGTGGGCGCCATGGAGCCCTATAGCCTAGGGCAGCGGTCGATCTAAGGCCGCTGCCATAGGAGGGGTAGTACGGTCTGCAGGTATGTGCAGAAGTGCACATGAAACAGCGGTTCACAAGGATTACCCATAGTGGCGACACCTGCACAGATGGCTATAGCGGGACACACACACGACCATGCATACAGCACAGTTAGACATACACACACCATAAATAGGCAATTATACACAAGGTTTATGGCGTGTACGGGTACAGTGTCAGTACAGCAAGGATAGCTGTCTGCCACGATATCCAGCAGATGTCTCTAGGGTGTTCTGGAATACGGACGTTGCATGGACAATGAGTGGATATGCATCGTACCACAGTTCTATGTGTCAGCCGTGCAAATATGCGATACATGGGACAGACAGCTGTCCATGCAAGAGCAGCGCTATGGGCACAACATAGGTATGTAGATATACAACGAGAGATACAGACGGACACATGTGGCAAGGCCGTGAGTGTAACGTACACAGCACCACCCCACCACACCATAGCAGGGTGCACGTGGAGAACACGCTACGGAGGTCGCCAACCACAGCAGGCACACAGGCAGTCCACGAGCTGCGTCTCACCATCCACAAACATAGGGATGGCGGCAGGATATGAGTGTTCTGCGGAAACTCTAAAGCCATACCCTATGAACCCATGCGGCTGGGAGCATAGACACACACACACACATCTGGCAGGCATGGTGATTGACCACACCCCGACATACCCAACCGCACAACAGTATGACACAGGTATGGAACGCGCTACGTGGACCACCGAACACAGCACCGTCAGAGGCACATGTCCAGGTGGGTGACAACATCCGTAAAGGAATAGCCGCCGATAGCCAAGGTATGTGTTGCCAAGCGTCTAAAATAACTACACTCTACTAGGGCAGCTGTGAACACACACACCCCACACACACACGGGGAAGGGCCGGGAGTCGAACCTACGCCTGCCTACATGTACTCACTACAGCATGATGCATTTACAGAACACGCTACCGAGATTACTGAGCACAGCGCTGTCAGAGGCATACTTCTAGGCGTGTGACATCATCCGTAAGGGAATAGCTGGCAATAGCCAAGGTATGTGTTGCGAAGCATCTAAAAGCATGTTCCTCCGCAGAGGCAGCTGGAAACACACACACACACCTCACACACACACGGGAAAGGGCCGGGAGTCGAACCTATGCCTACCTACATGTACTCACTACAGCATGATGCATTTACAGAACGCGCTACCGAGATTACTGAGCACAGCGCTGTCAGAGGCATACTTCTAGGCGCGTGACATCATCCGTAAGGGAATAGCTGGCAATAGCCAAGGTATGTGTTGCGAAGCGTCTAAAAGCATGTTCATCCACAGAGGCAGCTGGAAACACACACACACACCTCACACACACACGGGAAAGGGCTGGGAGTCGAACCTACGCCTACCTACATGTACTCACTACAGCATGATGCATTTACAGAACGCGCTACCGAGATTACTGAGCACAGCGCTGTCAGAGGCATACTTCTAGGTGCGTGACATCATCCGTAAGGGAATTGCTGGCAATAGCCAAGGTATGTGTTGCGAAGCGTCTAAAAGCATGTTCATCCACAGAGGCAGCTGGAAACACACACACACACACACACCTCACACACACACGGGGAAGGGCCGGGAGTCGAACCTACGCCTACCTACATGAACTCACTACAGCATGATGCATTTACAGAACGCGCTATCGAGATTACTGAGCACAGCGCTGTCAGAGGCATACTTCCAGGCGCGTGACATCATCCGTAAGGGAATAGCTGGCAATAGCCAAGGTATGTGTTGCGAAGCGTCTAAAAGCATGTTCATCCACAGAGGTAGCTGGAAACACACACACACACACACCTCACACACACACGGGAAAGGGCCGGGAGTCAAACCTACGCCTACCTACATGTACTCACTACAGCATGATGCATTTACAGAACGCGCTACCGAGATTACTGAGCACAGCGCTGTCAGAGGCATACTTCTAGGCGGGTGACATCATCCGTAAGGGAATAGCTGGCAATAGTCAAGGTATGTGTTGCGAAGCGTCTAAAAGCATGTTCATCCGCAGAGGCAGCTGGAAACACACACACACACACACACACACACACACACACACACACACACGGGGAAGGGCCGGGAGTCGAACCTACGCCTACCTACATGAACTCACTACAGCATGATGCATTTACAGAACGCTACCGAGATTACTGAGCACAGTGCTGTCAGAGGCATACTTCTAGGCGGGTGACATCATCCATAAGGGAATAGCTGGCAATAGCCAAGGTATGTGTTGCGAAGCGTCTAAAAGCATGTTCATCCACAGAGGCAGCTGGAAACACACACACACACACCTCACACACACACACGGGGAAGGGCCGGGAGTCGAACCTACACCTACCTACATGAACTCACTACAGCATGATGCATTTACAGAACGCGCTACCGAGATTACTGAGCACAGCGCTGTCAGAGGCATACTTCTAGGTGGGTGACATCATCCGTAAGGGAATAGCTGACAATAGCCAAGGTATGTGTTGCGAAGCGTCTAAAAGCATGTTCATCTGCAGAGGCAGCTGGAAACACACACACACACACACACACACACACACACACACACACACGGGGAAGGGCCGGGAGTCGAACCTACGCCTACCTACATGAACTCACTACAGCATGATGCATTTACAGAATGCGCTACCGAGATTACTGAGCACAGCGCTGTCAGAGGCATACTTCTAGGCGGGTGACATCATCCGTAAGGGCATAGCTGACAATAGCCAAGGTATGTGTTGCGAAGCATCTAAAAGCATGTTCATCTGCAGAGGCAGCTGGAAACACACACACACACACACACACACCTCACACACACATGGGGAAGGGCCGAGAGTCGAACCTACGCCTACCTACATGAACTCACTACAGCATGATGCATTTACAGAATGCGCTACCGAGATTACTGAGCACAGCGCTGTCAGAGGCATACTTCTAGGCGGGTGACATCATCCGTAAGGGCATAGCTGACAATAGCCAAGGTATGTGTTGCGAAGTGTCTAAAAGCTTGTTCATCTGCAGAGGCAGCTGGAAACACACACACACACACACACACACACACACACACACACACACACACACACACACACACACACACACACACGGGGAAGGGCCGGAAGTCGAACCTACGCCTACCTACATGAACTCACTACAGCATGATGCATTTACAGAACGCGCTACCGAGATTACTGAGCACAGCACTGTCAGGAGGCATACCCCTAGGTGGGTGGTATCATCTGCAGAGGCAAGGCAGCCGATAGGGAATGAAGACAGAGTGCGCAGTCACACAGCATGTTACCATCCCAAGGTGGGCGTACAATAACATGGTAGTGCTGCAGTCGGGAATACCAACTAACTACGGAGCAGTACATCACGACATGGATACGGGATGCACCACATACAGTATACCCTATGAGAGGGCATCCGCGCAGGATGTAGGCAGCCATTGTGGCATAACAACCACATATGAGTCACCTGGATGGTCACCATGGCTATGCAGGATGTCATTGGCCATGGCTACACGCCTAGTAGCAGACATCGGTGCCGACTGTAGTGTTTACCCCCGAATGGTGTACTGGCCATGCCCTCACACCTAGCGGTTGCAAAGGGGAGACAGACATGCTCACGGAGTATCAACGTAGACGGGAGCGGTGTGCACTGTACTGTGTGTCCATCTACACAGCTGCTTACTGGACATGCTCAGACACTTAGAATCTGCTCAGTGCAGACATGCATACACATGGGGAGACGGCATGGGAGGCAGAATGTGGACCGTCGTGTGTGTCCACCCACACAACAGCAACCTGGCCATGCCACAGACGTGGCAGTTGCGAAGGGGAAACAGGCATGCACATGGGGTATCAACGCAGACGGGCGCGGTGTGCACTGTACTGTGTGTCTATCTACACAGCTGCTTACTGGGCATGCTCAGACACTTAGAATCTGCACAGTGCAGACATGCATACACATGGGGCGGAATCATGGGAGGCAGAATGTCGACCGTCGTGTGTGTCCACCCACACAACAGCAACCTGGCCATGCCACAGACGTGGCGGTTGCGAAGGGGAAACAGGCATGCACACGGGGTATCAACGCAGATGGGTGCGGTGTGCACTGTACTGTGTATCCATCTACACAGCTGCTTACTGGGCATGCTCAGACACTTAGAATCTGCACAGTGCAGACATGCATACACATGGGGCGGAATCATGGGAGGCAGAATGTGGACCGTCGTGTGTGTCCACCCACACAACAGCAACCCGGCCATGCTCACACACATAGTATGTGCTACGCGCTGTCCGGCATGCAGACGGAGTGCACACACCGCAAGTCACGGCCAGGTAAACCCGTACACATGCACAGGGTGGACACACATGCAGTTACACATACACACACAGATGACAGCACAGGCGTCACGGGTGCAGGCTGAACATGTACACACTGCAGTGAACACTGTAGCTGCTATGCCAGCACCATGTCATCGGTGCAGCAGTATGCCTCACGGTCCAGCAACTGCATGTGACATATGTCCAGAAGACTATGTGGTGGTGTACGTCCGTCGTGCAGAGTACACATGTACTATCAATGATCCCACAGGTGTGATGCAGTCCACCCATACCGGTATACACGGACAGGTGTACTCCACACATACCACGGGCCTGACACAGATATGACACATGACTGCAGCTGTACCACAGTGAAACAATGTCCGGATATGTCACATATGTGATTTCCTGGCTGTGTGCATGGACTGCATGCAGGACACATACGAAGCCTGTGATGTACCACATGCATAACACAGGCGTACGCGGTAATACACACACGAAGGGAAGGCGGACACATGTCTGTGGTATGCACCCCCTACAGGGTGTAGCAGTGTTCACTGGGACACATATCCTTGTACAGTTTGCCTGTGACAGCTGTGATACCATACCACAGTCCATGTTCCATGTATGTCGACACACATGTCTGGCAACAGGGGATACATGTGACACGTGTACTGTGCATGGTGCAGCCATGCATGAGCGGTGTCCGGTGTCCGTAACACAGTTGCAACCCCCTACCACATGCATACCCATCATGGGGGCCATCATATGGTGGCATAGTAACAGCACGTATGGCAGTCTGTGTGTACACCATGTGTTTGAACACCTGTCCACATGCATGTGTGCAGGTGCTGGTCACAGGTGTGTCACACACCATCCTACCCTGCCATGTGCATACAGTCTGCTATGTCGCCTTTACATGACAGCGCTGCCATAATGCATACCCATTGGCCATTCATCATCGACCATATGTCACATGGACACTGTTACCCCTACCACCTCCCAAGTGCAAATATTGGCACAGCTGCCAGATACAGTGGTAGTACGCAGGATGCACCACATACCGCTGCATGCATGCACATATCCCATGTAGCGGGTGTGGCATTCCTAGCACCAACATGTGTGCAGGAATGTGTGCCCATGTATGCCACAGATCAGGGGGACTATGTGCCACGTGCCACACATCACTGTACACCATGGTAGAGATCTGTACCTACCTCAGTGTGGGGTGCATCGATGTGGATGGTGCAGTACATGCAACACGTCATCCCTCCGTGTAGACATGTGTGGTCACCACCATGTCAGTGTGTCAACATGTGTGTATGTCTGCTGCCTGTTGTGAGGGTGTATGCAGATATAGTGTTGTGACTGGACACTGACCACACAGGGTGACCATCCCGTACTGGTGCTGCATTGTACAGCCCTGTCAATGCCATACCTGTGACCCTTACTGGCCACCTGTGCAAGACCACCCCCTGTGACATGGCGCGTGGGTGCATTGTCTTGTGAGGGTGCTGACCACACAGACAGGTGTCCCCATCTGCACACAATGGTGTGTGTGCCATAGAGGTATACGCACCGCGATTGCGGACATATTCCTGTACCAGTACAGCATCCGACTGCTGCACACCATGCACCACAGCTGACAGGTGACACCTGCGGTCAGTAGCCAGCACACTGCGTACGACACCTGCAGAATGTCACCATACCTGTACTGTGTCATGCCATGTATGTGATGTCTCTGTCCACCGTAGCCTGTGGCACCGACCACAGGCGTCAGGTGCAGTATATGTGTGGACATGTGCGTCATGTACCATGTAAGCAACGTTACACAGTATCCGGCTCCGTGCTCCGCAGGTTTATGTGTATAACCTCTCTTCTTGCAATCCCGACTGTCTGTTCTCTATATCACAAAAGCTCTGCACCTGCTCCCATAGTATTCCTACATAGGTAAAGTACATGTATACTAAATGGAGTACTACACTGGCCTAGAATCCCCTTGTGTACCCACTTCCCTATAGGTGCCTTCTGACCCGGTTACACAGCAAATGCATTCACGTTCTCTGGCATGTCGAAGGGTCAATTGCTAGTGACCTCTCCTGTTCAGATGGTGAATCTGGGCGTCCTGGCCACTGTTACAGGTGCCTCATGGACACGGACAAGCCGCACCTCCCCCAATGAACATAATACATGTGACAGATGCAACTATATAGCCAGACAGGGGCTGTGCTCTCTCAAACCATGACCGGCAAGACCAAGCGGGAGGAAGGACACCATGCACACCACAAACCCAGTGTCACATGTGACTATCGCAAATGCTAATCAAACACATGAACACACTAAGACATACCTGGAGGCACTGTTAAAACATGTCACGAACCTAACGAGCCCTCTGAAGCAGACACACAAGCAACTGCCTCCACAAGACATAGGACATGCAACACATAGTTCTCAACGTCAGTGTGCTAAACAGTCAGAGCCCCAAAGGCAACACACACACTGCCAGACACACTTGTAATGGGTGACGCCACTGTCAGACACACCGACGTCCCACCCACCAGACTGAACAAGGGAATGATCACAGTAGGCTGCCTGCCGGGCACTGGAATCCGTCACATAACACACGCACTCAGGTCACTCCGCAGCATGTACAGGTATGACGCGGTCATTGCCCATGCTGGTGTCAATGACTGGAGACATACCACCCTGGGATACATTAAAGGAGACATAGAGGGCCACTCAGATCGTGTAGCCCAGGCCGGCATGTCCCTGACCCTGGGCAGTATCCCACCCTCATCAGGTATGATGCCACTATACTGGCTCCAAATGGTCACCCTTGATAATGTGCCTGGTTACCGGTGTCAGTCTGAGGGGATCCGGATTCCTCATACCTGGGATGACATGCTTGGCACGCCACGCCCCTTCGCAAGGTATGGCTCTCACCTGTTGCCCCTGGTCTTCAAGGGTTTGGCTAAGGCACCTGCCACCCCCACAGTGCCCACTGCAGGTAAGGCTGGAATGATAAACCTACCACCCTACACTACAAACCTGGAGAACAGACAGGGTAATACTGCTCAGTGCCAGTGGTCTACGCCCAAGCTGCACACCGTCAAATGCCCTCCTCTGTATGGAGGACATCGATGTCAGTGCTGTGACAGGAACATTGATCAGGGCTGCTGAGAGCACCTCAGCACTATCGGGTCATACCCCATATCACGCGTTCAGGACCATAACCCGGACCTAACACAGAAGGAGGGGGAGTCTCCATTTCCATGAAGGATACACACACCTCCAGGTTGGCAGAAATGCACGTAGCAGCGGGGAATATCCAGGTGCAATTAACCATGGGTAGGACTGCCCTACAGTTTGTTGCATGCTACAGACCACCCTCCCAAACCCAGGATACCTGCACAGCCTTCCTGAAGACACTGGTGAGTGTGAATGCTCTCACAACACCGTCATATTGGGTGACATCAACCACCCATACATAGACCGGGAACATTACCCAGGACACAACACCCTACACCAAAGGTTCCAGGTGTTCATACACCTGAATGCTGTGGAACAACCATGCACCATACCCACAAGGGGGGGAAGTATACTAGTTTTGATCATCACACATGGGGACGACATGCTCCACACAGGATGTACATCCCTCAATGGTGAGGTCAGACCATATAGTGAACTCACTGGGGATCCGCATCCTTCACCCAACACCGGCATGGGAGACCACAGTGATGACCTCTCCACAGCGAACCACACACGTCATACGACTGGTGTGGTACCCTACAAGGCCTCCATGCCAGTGGTAAACACAGGCCACACTGATGAAACCCTTACAAATGCCTTCTATGAGCACCCCCAGGAATGTCTGCACCAAGCGATCCTGATAACATCAGGACCTTGTCCACCGAAGGCAGGCACATGGTCTGGTGGACCCCAGCCATTGACAAACCGTACAACAAGAGTTGAGAGCTAATACATGACAGAGAAATATCAGTACCAGGGAAGGCATCACTGATTAATACCGGCATTAACATACGATCACTCATACAATCATCCAAGGCCGCCTGTGGGACTGGTACTGCAAAGGACACATAAGACAACCATAAGGCCTTCCTTAGCTATGGTAGGAACATGGGTGGAAGCACACAGTTATGCCCGGAATTATTCCAGAATGGTACAATAATCACTGAACCCACAGACATTGTCAACAAACCAGCGGACATGTTCCATGCATACATCTACCCCCCCCCCAAGAGGGGACGTATCCATCCCACCAGAGTCTAGCCTCCCAAACATCATGTATGCCCAGGAGAGAGCTGATATCTGTTAAGCAGTGAACACAGCATCAATGGGACCAGATGGTGTCCCCGGCTGTGTGCTACACAACCTCATTGAGGCCCTCACCCCGCACATAAGGCTGCTGTTTCATCTTAGCCTTACTACGGGCTACGTCACCGATGGATGGCATACGGCAACTGTGGTCCCACTACACCAGGGTAGTGCTCTTATGGACTCTATACATCCCTGCCCTATCAGCTTGACAAGCCTTGTCTGCAAAGCTGTGGGGAGGTCCATACTGGAGCCCATAAATAAAGACATTGGTGTACAGCAAATACCGGAACATACCCACATCGGCTTAGTCAAGGGCAGATCCTGCCTCCCAAACCTGGTCGACCTGTTTGGAGGCGTCACTAAGGCCATTGATGGGGGTACATCGGTTTGCACAGACTACTATGACCTGGCGGGAGCGTTCAAACCACACTCCACATGGGCATCATAGAAAGGCTCACCAGCGTAGATGTAGAGACATATGTCACACGATGGTTTGCCAACTGGATGGAGGTCAAACCCCACAGGGTTTGTGTTCCTGGTGCCATGTCAGACTCCAAGCTGGTCCCGAGTGGTGGCCCACAGGGCTCAGTCCTGGGCCCCCTCCTGTTCAGCATTCAACTTTCCAATGTGCATGCAAACATAGGGGGATTGTGGCAGACAAGGTATGCAGATGACTGCACACCGGCCACCATACTCAACACCCCATCAGACACGGACATCCACCTGGGGTCTCATAGAAATGGATAACTGGTGCCAGAGCCATGGCCTGATGCTACATGCCAGGGAAGGTATAGACCTACCCTTTGGGAAAGACATGTTCACCCCGAATTACCATATAGGTGGTAATCCATTAAACATGGTGGACGTGATCAGGGACATGGGTACCAATCCTGTCGGTAACCTCTCTCGACACTCACATTGCCAATGTGGTTGGGAAGACATTCCACTGTGCCCACCTGGTCATGAAGGGATTCACATCCACATCAGGGGAGGTCATTGTACCCCTCTACTCTTCACACATCAGACCAATGATTGCGTACAACGCCACATTTGGAATGTACCTAACCTGACACCTGCAGCACTCAGAAGGACCTCAAACATTCCACAACACAGGGATAAAGGTGCTGAGACATATGTCACATGCTGCCCGACCGAGGGGACTCCGGCTGTATACCTTCTCAGCCCGTCTGCTCTGAGGTGATCTGTGCCTGACATACACGGCCATGTCCGACCTGGGTGACATGGACATGTTCCACCTCCTAGGCTCCAAACAAACACGGGCACAGAAGCAACTGACAGAAACCTCAACACGGACATAAATAGGACGTGCTGGAGGGACAGGGTCATCGCCCAGAGACCCCCTACAACATGGAAAAGATTCCCAGCCCATGTGAAGCAGAGCCCCTGACTGACTCTGTCCAAGAGTAATCCTGACGTGTGGATGTGTGATCGTAGGTATGCACCAGGCATCATCTCTGTGTCACTGCTGGACAGAGGGACAGCGGACCGATGGATGTAGTATCCTCATCCTAAGGGGTGGTGAAAGCCACACACACTCTGGCTAGGCTTACACATGCCGTAGGGCACATAGCCTGGTATGTACCTATGCACCTATGTACCTATGTAGGGGTCCATGCAGGTTGCGGGTACCTGTGGTATGCTGATATTGCCAGATGTGCCTGTGGGTAACCCACAGCTACACATGGGGGACTGATAACAGTGCTCCCAGTAGGCACATGCAAGTACACCATATTTGGCATACAGGTTAACAGAACCAACATGGTGCTACACATGTAACCACACACATACCGTGTACACAGCTCAATGTATGCTGCACCTGCACTACATGGTATGTCTGCTGCATGATGTCAGTACACAACCCACGTCACATACGCACCTGTCACCTGTCATACACAACCACTGCAACATACACATCATGCACTATGCGGACACAGGTATCACATACACCTCTCACTATCTTGTCCACCCTGTGCATCAGAATATGTTTGCATAACCGTGCACCGATGGTGTGGATGACAGTGCTGCGGCAGAGGCTTCATCATATGCACAGGGTGATATGTGTGCCAGGGGCATAGGCTGTACCAATGGATGACATCATGTGTGTGTGTAAGGGCTGGTGCATTTACTGGGCATGACTGTGCAGAATGCATGTGGATGTGGTGGAGCCCTACAGTTGTGTCTGCTGTGTGTGGGTTTGTGTGTACACAGTTCAGCCATCTGTGATGCCTACACGGGGTATACTTGGCAGCCCCAGACTGTACAGTGCAGGTTGTACGGCTCACTGCGTCCGCCTGCGGCCATGTGACCCGTGCCTGCCTGGGGTCGCACGGGCACTACCGGGTGGAGGTATGGAGTGGCCACTCTCCGATGACACATGTCTGCTGGAACCGTGTCCACGCTGGGACCGGCCAGGGCCACGTCCACGTGGCCTGCTGTGTCCTGGTGTGGTTGGTGTAGCACCAGCTGCACTGCTGCTGCTACCGGCACTGTGTGAGTGGGCATGAGAGGTGGCACGCACACATCGACCTGCACTAGCTGGTGTTGCTGGCCTACGGCCACGCACGTGTCCTATGCCTCACCCCTACCAGGTGTTCCAGCACAGACAGCTCACGCTCGCAGATTGACATGCCTCGGTCGAGGATTCCAACCATCTCACCTAATCGCCTATCCAGAACATCGGCAAGCTGCTGTTGAGCATTCGCCAATGACTGGATGTTCTCATTTAGGGAACGGATTGCGGCCCTTTGCAGCCTCTGCCCTTCTTGGTTCTGCCATTCAGCACGTGCCTGTGCCGCCATTACAGTCTGGAACATGCGTCTGGTGATACCAGCTGCTGCACCCTGTACGGCAGGTGCATGTCTACCAGAGCTCCTCCTACGAGCAGCACCAGCCACATGCCTGTGTGGCACATCACCAGTCATTACACTGGCAACATGGTGTGTACCCGCACCTTCTGTAGCCACCACACATTCCTGCTCAATGCCAACAGACGCTGACTGTCCTTCCTCTATGGGCAACGGTGATGTGGTATGTGTCAGCATCTGAACCGTGTGCGGAGATGAAGGGGACATAGGTGGGATGTTAATCAATGGCACATCATCTGCCCGTGACAACCCTGCCTATGCCTCATGCATATGGTCATCACCGCTAGTATCTGTGGGGACACTAGCATCAGATGGACCGCAGGAGGGGAACGCACCTACACCACCTGTGAATACAAAGACATACTGTAAGATACATTACACACACGCAGACACACACACAGACACACACGCAGACACACACACGCAGACACACACACAGACACACACACACACACAGACACACACATGCACGCAGACACACACGTGCGGAGACACACACATGCTGACACACACACACAGACACACACACATGCAGACACATCATGCATGTGATATTGCAGATGGCATGCAGCATTCCCACACCACAGCTCAGTGAATGCAGGCCAGACATTAATAGTGGTAGTATGCATGCTGCCCTGGGGTGCACACTACATCAAGCAGGTGTCATTTCAGTAGGCATGCAGTATACACATTCATGGTAGTTTGCATGCATCACCGTGATACACCGTGTGGCCACAGGCGGGTTAACAGTACACATGGCTGGCATCACTTTGTCATGTACTCTGCCAACATGTGCGATAACATGTGGACATGTGACAATGGTGTCCCACCACATGCACCACATCAAACTGGACGTCACAGTGCAGTGTTATGTGTACAGGCTACAGATAGAATGCATGTGTAACAAGGATGTCTGTGCAGATGTGGTTGGTGTGAGCTGTGTACATAGCTATACAGTGGGGAGTACAGGCACTGTGCCACTGCATGGCAGCAAGACACAGGTATGTTTCTGTGCGATGCGTAACATGGACGCATTGCATTGCCATGTCTGCAACACAGTCATGCTGTTCCACAGCACGTATATGGTAGACATTGGTGGCACCTCCAGTGGCTGCAGACAGGCATTGCATTTGTCTGGTGTACCACATCAGATGTACAGGGGGTCCACTAAAGCTATGATCGCACTATGTGTGGACAAAGTGCAACGGTGACTACCCACTGCAGATGTACTGTGTGGCAACATGCCTGTGGGTATCACCCATGGCCATGTTTGACTGGGTCATGGACAATTGTGTGTGATGGGCATTGTGTACACATCCCTGTGGTGGCCCATGTGACATACACCCATACTAGTCTGAGGTGTCACAATCCCAAAGGCTATGCAGACATTGTGGATGTCTGCTATGTCGTGCGTAGGTCATGTCATGGTGTGACAATGTTGCAGACAGAACACCACATGCATGGGACATGTCATGTGCCATGTCACAACATGTGCACACAATGCAGGGGCATAGGTCACATTGGTAACACCTGTGTGCTGGCCAGATCACAGCTCACTATGTGGTACTGTGTGCGTACCGCAAATAGCATTCCGATGCATACTACACATGCAGCCATTGTAGAACATCTCCACTATTGTATGCATAGCTGACTGCACATATCACACCGATGGGTTATGTGGTGTCATGCCGGTGTATACTAATGGTTGTATCTACTGTACATGGGTGGCGTGTGTGTCGGGTGGTGCAACCTGTATACCATGACTGGAGCAGACCCAGGTGTGCATGTCATACCTGGCCACATGGGGAATATCTATACACTGTAACATGCCTATTACTAGCAACAGTCTCACCTGCGACGGACCAATGGCTGTGCGACACACCAGAGGTACCTGTATAAAGGCGACACAACAGTATACACATTATCCATTACTGTAGCCACAGTAAGCACTGTGCATGCCACATCATGTACCTGTGTGGTAGCATGTGTTATGCACATGTCTGCAAACACAACGTAGCATACTGTAGTATGCAGCTTGTGTGGCCATATACCTGGCATGTGTTGGTACATTATGTGGTGTACTGTGACACCCACACCTACATCAGTTATCATACACATGCAAGACTGACTTACCAGGCAGCTCCAGGCTTGTTGGTTGGGAGACACCCACCTCCACGATGGCAGCGAGTGTTTCTGCATGATGTTCCCTGGGTGTCCCCAGACTGGCCAGGAGCTCCTCCGTGTGTGTGAGTGGGTGCTGGGTTGGTGGCCCACCACCTGTCCCACCTTGTTCTCTGGCGATTGCGGCGGCACGCTGTTTCGCGTGCCGTATTAGGTCTGTGCAGTGTCGGCGGATCTGCTGGTAGGTGCGGTTGTTGCCACCCACGTTGTTCACCCTCCTGCGCATATCCTGCCACACATCATCCCGCTGCTGTGCTTGTTGTGGCACATGGCTGAATAGTAGCTCGTAGTTGTCGTGGAGCAACGGTATAATCACATCATCCTCCTGGCGGCTGAAGGCTGGCAGCCGGGAACGTGGCATTATCTGTAAGACATAATGATGGTGACAGGTCACATTTACACTGATGTATTGGCATACTGCTGGACATACATTGCTATGACATGTACAAAATCTGCACAGTAATCTCTGCGATGCATCATGGCAGTGACACAGTTGATGTGTTGCCATCACACCATTAAGCAGTGGGTATCATATCATATCTGTGTGTCAGCTCATCACACTGTACACACACCATGTTGATGGTAGCCTGCTGTGGACATGTGTACCTGCCTGCACCTGTGTTCATACCAGTTGGCACGTGTCCCAATGTGCACACAGTTCTACTGTTCACCTGGATGCTGTGTATATGTCACTAGGCATCACGTACACAGCCATTATGAACATCAGTGGTGGCACTGCACACATACACATGGACACCTGTACATGCATGTGTTGTGCCATGTACATCTACACAGCACTGTACGGGTGTTGGACAACCTGCCACGGCTCACCTGTATTGCACATGTGATACACATGGGACATTGTGTAACCATGCGACATTAGCAGGAAAGGTCATGCATAGCATGTGCGCGCGCACGTTGTTCACACCAACACACAGCACCTGTGACACCACAGGGTGCATCAGTGCCACATTACTGCTGCGGACGGTTGATAGTGCAAGTGCCATTTGTCCATCGCACCATGTAGGACTGTGATAGCACGTGCAGCCTTGCTGGGCAGGGCTGCATGGTATGGCAGGGTATGTCACATACATGGCACAGGGATGAGTCCCACCTGGGGGCTACTGATATTGGCAGGGTGGCTGTCCATTCCATATGTCATTGCTATGTGTATATGGACATTACACATGTCTATCATCATGGTGTGGACAATGGCCTTCTGCAAGGTAGGCTGCACGCTGCTTGGTGGGGGTGTGTATGGTGCATGCAGGTATCGCACATCCATGCATACACATTACCCCTGACAGGTGCTATGTGCTGCGATATTGTTCAACACAGTGCTGTATGTGCCCACACACTGCTATCCCGTGCACATGGATGGTTGCCTGGCCTGACATGGGTACCACATATGTCTACATCCAGTGCCTGCTGCCACCCCATGTCAGCTGGTGCACCACACAGCGCCATCCCTCCCACAGGGAGCGTGGTGTTGGGCACAGCATAGGTATCCATGTATGGGGACAGGGATGTTCACATAGCAGGGGCACTGATGGTATCATCCATCGGACCATACATGTATGACGCACACCTCACACACACAGCCCATTCAGTATGTTGTTCGCAACACTGACACAGCTATACTGCTAGGCCAGGGACATTCCCAGATGTACATACACAGATGCGTGAACATCTGTCTGTGGCATGGGCTACAATAACGGTGGGGTTCAACACATAACGTGCTTGAGTGTGGCTGGCACAGCCCTTCTGTGCACATGTCTACACAGTAAGCCTGTTCGACAGTAGCCAGCGGTGATGTGCTGTGCACATGTCAATGCTGCACATTGTGTTGGTGTCTGTCTGTCCACAGGCCAGTAGTGGGACACACAGGGGTATTAGTGAACATATATGCATGCCACCCTGTACTGCTGTACTGCTAGCTTCTCGGGTGCTAATGTATCATGGACATGCACACCTTACCCGAACAGGTGGTAGTGGGTTGCCACCCATACCCATCTCCTCTTGTGGGTTGCTATGATCTAACACCCTCTTTGTATTGCATGTTCAGGCTATGCACCTGTGTGGGGCATGTGGGCATGCAATGCACTACTGCGTACCTTTGCACCCATTGCAGAACATGTCACACAGGTACACTGGCAGCCATACACTTCACAGCTTGATGACGGTACAACACGTGTTGTACACACGTAACACATATCCTGTGGGACATGGTCATATGTACAGGCATGTCCAACAGTCACGTACCACTGCTACCCCTACATGACGGATATGCAGTACATGTGGCGGTACAGCAACTGTCACATGTAGTCGCAATGCCCCCTACCTACATGGCGTGGTACTGCCTGTGGGGGATGTGCGTCTGCATCCATGCTATGGCCATAGCTGACAGTTGTACATCGATATGTGCAACATACCTCATTTGGTGTTCTCATGGGTGCATGTTCAACATGGCTCCGCATTGTTTGTGTCTGTCACACAGTCATTGTTGTACATGGTTTACATGCCAGCCATGGCGTACTGTGTGTGATTCCATGTACTTCATTGGGATACCAGCATTATACATTATAACGGCATATTCCAGCCATCACATAGCCTTCCTAGATGACACTGTTAGCCAGCCAGTAGGAGGTGTTCCACCATCTGCACATAGGTCACACAGTACGAGGGCGGCTGACACCCATTCTGGGGACAGGGTTCTGACAGCTGTGGATGGGTGTGATGCTGTCGACAACCATGACTGCGCCTGATGGTCACATCTGAATGGGTAACATTCACAACACACACCTACCTTCACGTAGTAACACATCATCCACAACAATGGACATTCCTGCCAGAACAATGTGTGCAGTATGTCTGTATGACCACTGCAGGCACCACTGGTGGCCCCCAGCATGGCAGCCGACAGCACCAGTGTATATCCCGTGGAACCATGGGTTACACCATTCACAACACACCTGTCTCAGATGACCCTGTTGTGGATCACAGTGCAGTTCCACACATCATGTTACACTAGGCATCATGCACTGATATGTTGCGGATGTGTGAACGGCTGTGCAACTCAACATATGCACACACGACACATCACCTGGTACAACATGTCTGTCATACAACATGTTATTGTGACCGCCCTGTGATGGCATTATACAGGCTACGTGTACTGGGACATGTGATGGCTCACGGTATATTCACCCTCTGGGTGTGTGTCTAGCCAAGTGTACAGTAGGCAGTGGTCTGAACACAGGGACACTGTACATTGACCTACTCTGTCACTGCAACTGTTGACTATGCTCATACTGTACTTATACAGGCATGTGGTATCTGACCACTATGACAGTCCTGGTCGACCACACTGCTGTGGCACACATAACCTGCGGACATCTGCCTGGGGTGTGGAGCACACATGTACATCTTCACATGCTATACTGCCTCTGTGGCGGTGTCACATGACTGTCTCCAGCAGGGCTGTAACAGGCAGGCGCGGCATGGGGTCATGTGGGACAATGCTTGCACCTTCCACTGTGCTGCACACAAGCAAGGCACACACACTAGCGCACAACATACATTTATCTGCAGTGCCTGGGACCTGCCTCCATGCTCTGCACAGCACACCTGCAAGTACAGATTGTACACGGATCATACCTCCCAGGCACATACCTGGACTGCAACACACACAGGTGAGGGGATCCCACATCACACAATGTTTTGCTCACATACTGGATATTTGCCGAACACAATGCATTGTAGGTGCTCCATGTTCAGATACCCATGTTTGTGACCGCTAGACACATTGTAACATGCAACAGAGCTTACACTGTACACCACAGGTTACATGCTGTCTGTGTTGTCATACTGTACATTGGGCCTCAGACAGCTGCTACTGCCATGTGCTGACAGCAACACACACTTCCCTAGAATGGACACCCATGTACCCACACATGCTTGAGGCATGCACTCCACCTAGCTGAGTGACACAATACACAACACATACCATACCTACACTACCTTCAGCATGTACGATACCTCCATGTGTCTGGTGTGTTAAACCTGGGGTTATCCCCCCTTTGGTAGATGAACATATATGCTTCACAGCCCTGCTAGCCACACCCTGGACACACACCCATCGCAGCATACATGGTACATGTGTTCTACAGCCAGTACTACTGACGTCTGCTGACAGGGGTTGTTAATGGCATGGCACCCCGACAGATGGACAGTGTACATAACTATGCTGACACATATCACAGTGCACTTCCGTAGCATGTACGCAAAGGTAGGGACCATGCTATTCCACACAGAGACATGGCGGTACTGGCCTTTTCACAGACGCCATGGTGGTGGTCATGTTCCATGCACATCTGCTGTATGGGCACATGTGCAGGCTTTTGCACGGTGGTGTATATTCACATGTGTGGGGTGCATCACTTGACAGCCATGTTGGGTCCTCGTGGTCCATCACATGCTCCAAGGCTAGCTACCTACACATGACTGCCGCACATTGCAGTGTGGGTCCTCAGGCAGTGTGGTGGTATGTCTGTGTTGTTTGGCTACATCCACATTCGATGTCGCATACAACAGTCACCCAGGCATTGCAGACTGAGATAATGTTGGCAACATGCCAGGCAATGGTGTACCTACCAACAATACACACTCTCACTCACTACAGGGTTGCAATCCATACATGGACATCGTAGTGTCCCTGTGGACACATACATGGTACTGCCATGCACACGTTATGTCCTAAGACACTGTCCCAATGTCACCTTCTGATCTTCCTAGCTGTTATGTCCCGCCAACCTGTTTGGTATGTGTCTCCACACCAGCCCACTGAATTCACTGCTAGCCTGTTGTCGGACATTGTGTACCTTGACCGTCACACTGCCGCATCTATCGCACTACACATGGGTGGCACTGCATTGCACGTGTGGGACTGCATTCGTACACCCATGTCTGGACCATTCTGTATGGCACTGGGGCACATCGTCACAAACGTGCTTCACGCACTCATTGATGACCTCCATGCCTTTACTGGCACCCTTGTTGGGCTTCTGTGTGCCACAGCACGCCACATACACATGCTGGCCGCCTGTCATACCATTGCATCAGTGGTTGGTGTGGTACAGAGGGCAACAGATCAGACATTGTCCTCACATTGCCCTTCAGCACCATTCCACGTTCTGGTATTGGCAATGTACACATCCACTGGCACATCATACCCTGTGTCTCAGGATGTTAGGCTATATGACTCCTGGACAGGACACACAGTGGTGCAAGCATATCATGCTACCTACTACATGTCAGGTACATGTGGCATTACACAGTCCTCAGTCATGGGGCCCCTCATGTTCACTATTTGCTTACATACACAGCATGCTGTCACAGAGTACTGTCCATGCCTAGATATCCCACATCTACATACCTGGCACCATTATAGCTCCACCAGCTCATACTGATAACAACCGTATGGGTGTCAGTCTGGCAGATACATCATGTGGGTGTCATGGCATCAGGATGCATGACACATGGTGCATGCACATCACCTTTGCATAGCAACATTCATCCACTGAGTATCACATGGATACTGTCCCCGTACATGCATATCATATTGTACATGGTTGCTGTACACACAAATGCCCCACATGGTGCTGTGGTTACCGTATTCACTGTGGCATGGGTACACATCTGCAGGGCCACACCTATCTGTACTGTGTGTGATGCTGGTACATAGGTAGCCATTGTACCTGTGGCATACACACATCTACACATGGGCAGGGTTACAATACCACATTCGTGGTGTACCTTCCACAACAGCTACGACTTTACATGGCACAGCATTGTCATGCCATGATGTGTACCAGGCTCAGACAGTTTACATATGCGGCTGACAGACGGAAAACACATCTGTACACATCTGCATACCACATACACAGGGGTGTCTTCTGCTCTGACATGGACCATGTCCTCCGCATTACTGATGCATGTAGTACTCATACATGGCAATTGCAGTGGGCAGTGTGAATGGACCACTCATGGATATGTGCACACATGACACATTGCATGGGCTAGGCTTCTGTGTTACGTCCACAGACACAACACACACCATGCTGTGAAACATAGGTCCTGTGCACATCCCACAGGGACACACAGTGGCACTGTTCATGTGATAGCTCCCTTGCTGTTTGAGTGACACGTAGTCATGGTACCACCACAGCAGCAGTACTGTGTAGACATGCAGTTGACACCCACCTCTGCTGTTCACTGGACACTACCATGGGGAGGTGACACTACGGTGTACACTGCACATGTGTTTACACATGGACCTGCCGGAATTCATTGTTGCCCACATTGCACCTGCTACAGATCGTTTGGCCATGGTTACTTGGTGTTCCTTCCATTTTGGATGGCTATTATGCTACTACTCTGTCCCATATGTACAGGCCATACGTATCCTGTTATTGTACATACCAATAGGCCATAACTCCATTATGCATGATATGCCTGTGATACTGTGTATGATGTCTGTCATATCCACCATGACAGCTTTACATTACACATAGTTGACATAGTATCCCCTACTGCAAGGCATACGTGCACGTCATGCGCACATTACGTATGACATCGACGGTATATGCCCATACACATGTGTGCTGTGACAGTATACATACATGTCCTATCCCCTGCTATGGCGCTTCCTTGTTGGACATCCACTGCCACCATCGGCGTGTGGTGTGGCATTGTTCTCTGTTATGCCCCCCTGTGGCAGCCCTTGTGTTATCCCGGATGTGTACATGATGTCCCACTGCTGTGCACATGGTGTCCACAGTTGTTGGTATGCTCAGCAGTATAGCACTACATAACCACCTTTCACCACTCTCTGCATTATGGACAAGTATCCTTACTTACAAACACCATTCACATACAGTACAGCTTCATCATACACATCATGCGTTACACACCCGTACATATCGTGGGTTCTACATACCTTGTCTGTGTTTCCTTCTGTTTTTCGTTGCATGTATCGCTATTCCGTTTTCTCACTCTATCCGTTTTGGAGTAGTAGTTCGGTATGAGCATACGGTTTGAATATCCTGGGAGTCATCCTTATATCCGTCGTTACCTGCAACATGTGGGTTCATCACACCAATAGCTGTTCCTCAGTGTGTACTTGTGCGCATATCACCTGTGCATCTACTCCATTCGTACATTACGAGTCGTAACTAGGGTATGGTTGCATTCCTCACCTGGGCGTTGGCTATTTGCCCTACCTTCGTGGAGATGGTCTGTATTGTGTTATGTTATGTGTAACTGCAGCCGCTATGTGTGGCGTCATGTACATTTCGCAGTGGTGTTAGCCGTGGATTGTGTGTGTTGGGTATGGTATTATGTTCGACATGTGGGTGTCCCTGTCCTGACGTCGTCTGTTGATGGCATTTTGCATTCGGATGTGTAACATAGCTGTTGTATTCCTTTAAACAACGGATGCAAGTATGCATCCGCTGTTGATAGTGTTTCCCACGCGAGATGTTGCGGTTATGCAGCTGTCATTGACTGCCTGTATGTTTGTACTGCTATTACGGCTTGTATCCCTTTGATATGTGCGATGGGGAATATCGGAGGTTGTAGGTGACGGATACGGGTTGTGGGCCTTGCATCTCTACATACACGGTATGCTTGTCTGTGTGCTCCATCCTTGCCTGGGGAGTTGACAGTTACTTGTCTGTTGTTCTGGGAGTGTAGGTTGTGTTGTTGTCATGTGGTGTTGGTATCGCCTGCGTGTGTGCTTCCTGCATGTATTCCGTCACATCGGTGGTATATCTGCGTTTGTTTATGCGACGACTATCCCTTGTCATTCTGTCCCGGATATTTACAGTCATTGTGGTCCTGTACTTGGGATGGCCTGTTTGCCAGTGGTTGCCACCTATTCAGGTGGCGATTGCTTGTTTGACACTTGTAGAACACACAGCGGTGTTTACGGGCGATACGGCCACGATCAGTACCGGGTAGTACATGCGTATTTCGCGGTACATACCTATTGCTGTGTAACTTTGCTGACGTATCGTTTGCAATTAGCATATCGGTGTCATACATACGGTCATGATTTGTACATCACGTCCTTTCCATTTCATGGGTATATTCCTGTGGTACATTCTGGGACATTTTCACTTTGCATCGTTATACGCCGCCACGCCTAGCCAGGAGGGCTCTCAGTACTACTTTGGGAGTACTGGTGTACATACGCCTGAGGTTAATATACTGTATGCCTACACATGTTATTCCACTCCGCCTCTCACATGGCACCACCATACACATTTTACAGTGGCACACACATTACACTCGCACAGCGAAACACATGGCACCCTCACCGCACACATACACATACTGCGGCAGTCACAGGGACGGTTGCACACAGTACCTGCGTGGCCCGCATCACCGGCGGCAGTGTCTACCTCCCCCCTCATATCATCATAGTATTACCCGCACATGTACTGTTACTGTACTGTGGCCTGGCGATCATTCCGACTCGTGGTTATGCATTTCGGTATGTTGACCTTTCCATGGGTGGCGGTTTCCTCTTCTGTTAAACCTCCTGGATGCTCAGGTTGTCTTTCACTATGTTTACTATGTACAGATATCGCGTGTTACTTCTCTGTCACCTTACATCCCTCTGATTCCCTGTCTTACCTGTTGTACTTATATGTATATGTGTACATATATTTCTATGTGTGTAATTATACCTATCTCCACATCTGTATATGCACATATCTACATGTCTATATGTATACACCTTGCGGCGAACGTGGCAGCATACAGCAACGCCGTCTGCTGTAGGACCCGCGTACGGTTCAGGTGTTGGCATTCCATGCTCCGCTGGCTGTTGGGTGTGCAGTGTTTGGGTGCTGCCTATGTTGGAGTCACACATGGGGCCACCCATACGGTACACTTTACGGGTGGCCATGTTTGTGTGCCATCCATTTCACTGTGTGTGCAGGTAGGGAGGTGTCAGTCCATGGGGCCTACGCTGTCAGAGTATGTGCTATACGTTCCCTCTTTGCCAGGGCATAGGCATATTGGGTACGCCTCCATCTGCCTACTGGGGCTGGCACAGTGTGTTCATGGTCCTGAACCCTCTGTGCCTGGACTGGCCTTGGCAGTTGTGTTGGGCTTTCTGGCCCTTCACCATTATGTCCCTGCAGCAGCTGCTTCCGCAGGATCATATTATGTAGCATGGCACATACTATGAATATGTGGGCACATGTGCCTGGAGAGTACTGCAGGGCTCCACCGGATGTATCCAAGCACCGGAACCGTGATTTCAGCATCCCAAACACATGCTCTATGATTATTCTGGTTTGTGCGTGTGCCTCATTATGGCGTTCTTGCATGTGTGTGTGTGCATTTCTGATGGGAGTCATCATCCACGGCTCCAGTGCATAGCCAGCATCCCCACAAGGTGGCCTTGTGGGATGTCCCCCCTGGCGAATACCTGGTACAGCTGTGAGGCATGCCAGATATGGGAGTTGTGGTAGCTTCCAGGGCTGCCAGCACCCACATCCATGATAATGCCCTGCGCATTGCACACGACCTGGCAATTGATGGAGGGAATCCCTTGCGGTTTATGTAGCATCTACCCTGCTCCCCAGGTGGTGACTTGATTTGTATGGCGTGCAGTCTATCGCACCCAGTACCTCGGTATTGTGCCACATGGTGGAAGTGGCATATTGCTAGCCAACTCCTCCTGAGATCTGGGGAAGTATATATGCTCATTGGCATGTGGTAACATGGCATCCAGAAACTGGTGTAGTACCCTGGATGCTGATGCCTGTCAGATGCCCATTATATCCTCAGTTGGCCTTTGGAAGGTACCTGTGGCCAGTATTCGCAAGCTTACACATACCTTTGTGTCCACTGGGATGGGCTCCCTCTGTTGTTTCTTGTTCTCAGGCGTGGCGGCACAGCACCACTATTTGCTGTAAAGTGTCCCTATCCACCCTGTAACGCTCTACTATCTCCAGGTCTTGTAGCCCCTGGTAGGTTACCCTTGGTCTGAACACTCTCCTTCTCCTCTGAGGCCTACGGTAGTTGTCGGCACCCTCCTCCACAACTCCGTCTGTCTCTAACACATGCTGATGGATCACGCCACGGCACCCAACATGTACATTTTAAAAGTTCCCGTGTGTTTACACCTATAGTGCGGCGTTTGGGAATACACGGCTGTGTGTTGTGTGCATTCACACTTTATACTGTTGTGCTGTACACCCGGTGATGTCATAGGGTGTGTCTGTGCGGCCGTATCTGGGGATTATCTTCCGTGTTTTACCGTTGGCACTGCAACGCTGTTGCCTTTGGTGTTGCATTACTCTTGCCTGCATTGGATTAGCTTTTCGACCTTACCTTACTGTTTCTGCACGTTGCGCCTACTATTTCCTGGCTTGCATCCTGCAGAGCCCTGTCATGTGTAGTTTCTGGGACATGGCATATCGTGCGTTTTGTGTGCCGCCACCGTTATGCTGCCTGTCTACTTGGCTCTGCTGTGTCAGGTCTTCACTCTTTGCAATCTGCTACCTCCCCTACTTTCTTTGCATTCATATGCCTCCCTATCCCGTTGTGCAGGTTTCTGCATACAGAGTTGTCAGCTGCCGCCGATTGGCGTTCGTGGGTTGATTACTGTTGATTGCTCATTACTACTCCAATTACACTGCTTCCACATTTCCTCATATTCTCCACATCTCCTTCCTGTATCTGATGTTGTTTGCGGGGTGGCGTCACATGACTGGGTTAAGGGAGCGTAGTCATCCTCGTGCACATGCACCTCTGCGCGCATTGTGTGCTCTCAGCTCAACTATTTCCACACGCCGGTCCTGCAGCTGTGCTGTGCAATGTACAGCCCAGGTTTGCTGGGCTCCAATGTGCTTCCTCCTACAGTGGCACACCCCTCTGCAGGTGACATGTATTCCCTCTGAGCCACTCGGAGTATTACCGCTCGCCGTTTGGTACAGCCTTACGCCGGGCGGGGTTTTGCGATTCAGTATTATCTGCCTCATTTGCATGGCATTGACTGCTAATTCATAGTTACCGCGCCGAACACTGCCGCGACTCCTTGCCAACCCTTGCACTGTGGATGTGGCTTTCCATGCATACCATGGTGTATTGTGGCTGTGAAGCTGATGTGTATTACACTGCTGTTTTATAACATTGTCATATTATTTCATTGTTTAGCACCTTCCGCAGACATGTCCTAGGGTTCTGTTGTGAGTTTCTGTGGACATACCATTTATGTTATTATTTACATGTTGTGCATGTTTTCTTTTGACATTCTCTGTGTCTTTCGCCATTGGCATATGACAACAGTGTGATACCTGACGTTGACAGCCTTCCGTAACTCCTATGTTATGTTTGGGTAAATGTAAACCGTTTTTTTTTGGTTTACATTGCCGTACCCTTATGCTACGCCTGCGCCACCGTGGATCGCTATATGCCTTCATTTGCATGGTGCAACACCGCACATGGGGTGTTTAGCATACCTATGCCGGGGGCGGCGCAGATCCGCGCGACGGTAGTGCACGGGATTGGATCGTACCTGAATCGCTCGGCGGCCATATTTGGCGTTGTAATGCCTACGCTATCGTCCGCCTGGCGCAACGTTCATGAATCCCGGGGATGGTTATGTAAGTAAAAATAATTGCATAAAACAGCAGTAGAATGACAAGTAGTGTTGGAAGTATTACCAAACAAATGATTGTTGAAAGGTTGCTTGCTAAAGATGTGATATGAAATTGGTGACAGATTGCTTACTAAATGAGAGCATAATCGCGTGTACTAAGTTGATGAAATCAATGCATTGACAAAATATCCATATAGTAAGAAATATCTTTTCAGGTGGTTTACTCAGAAAATTGCTGACCCTGTGTACAGTAGACTCCCTCTTATCTGGCCTCTCTTAACCAGCCTCCTGTTTAACCAGCCATCAAATTTCTGCTGCAGCTCTAGCAAAACACAACAGAGAAGAACAACACTTCTGCCTCCCCTGGGCTAAATAATGACAGACAGTTGAATTTTAAACTTCATATTCATTAGAAGAATGCATACTAACACAAGTCATATTATTTTAGCTGATTTATCATCTATAAATGCTATTTTGTATGCATTTCTGATTAACCAACCAGGAGGGCTCTCAGTACTACTTTGGGAGTACTGGTGTACATACGCCTGAGGTTAATATACTGTATGCCTACACATGTTATTCCACTCCGCCTCACATGGCACCACCATACACATTTTACAGTGGCACACACATTACACTCGCATAGCGAAACACATGGCACCCTCACCGCACACATACACATACTGCGGCAGTCACAGGGACGGTTGCACACAGTACCTCGTGGCCGCATCACCGGGCGGCAGTGTCTACCTCCCCCTCATATCATCAAAGTAATACCCGCGTATGTACTGTTACTGTACTGTGGCCTGGCGATCATTCCGACTCGTGGTTATGCATTTCGGTATGTTGACCTTTCCATGGGTGGCGGTTTCCTCTTCTGTTAAACCTCCTGGATGCTCAGGTTGTCTTTCACTATGTTTACTATGTACAGATATCGCGTGTTACTTCTCTGTCACCTTACATCCCTCTGATTCCCTGTCTTACCTGTTGTACTTATATGTATATGTGTACATATATTTCTATGTGTGTAATTATACCTATCTCCACATCTGTATATGCACATATCTACATGTCTATATGTATACACCTTGCGTGACGTGGCAGCATACAGCAACGCCGTCTGCTGTAGGACCCGCGTACGGTTCAGGTGTTGGCATTCCATGCTCCGCTGGCTGTTGGGTGTGCAGTGTTTGGGTGCTGCCTATGTTGGAGTCACACATGGGGCCACCCATACGGTACACTTTACGGTGGCCATGTTTGTGTGCCATCCATTTCACTGTGTGTGCAGGTAGGGAGGTGTCAGTCCATGGGGCCTACGCTGTCAGAGTATGTGCTATACGTTCCCTCTTTGCCAGGGCATAGGCATATTGGGTACGCCTCCATCTGCCTACTGGGGCTGGCACAGTGTGTTCATGGTCCTGAACCCTCTGTGCCTGGACTGGCCTTGGCAGTTGTGTTGGGCTTTCTGGCCCTTCACCATTATGTCCCTGCAGCAGCTGCTTCCGCAGGATCATATTATGTAGCATGGCACATACTATGAATATGTGGGCACATGTGCCTGGAGAGTACTGCAGGGCTCCACCGGATGTATCCAAGCACCGGAACCGTGATTTCAGCATCCCAAACACATGCTCTATGATTATTCTGGTTTGTGCGTGTGCCTCATTATGGCGTTCTTGCATGTGTGTGTGTGCATTTCTGATGGGAGTCATCATCCACGGCTCCAGTGCATAGCCAGCATCCCCCACAAGGTGGCCTTGTGGGATGTCCCCCCTGGCGAATACCTGGTACAGCTGTGAGGCATGCCAGATATGGGAGTTGTGGTAGCTTCCAGGGCTGCCAGCACCCACATCCATGATAATGCCCTGCGCATTGCACACGACCTGGCAATTGATGGAGGGGAATCCCTTGCGGTTTATGTAGCATCTACCCTGCTCCCCAGGTGGTGACTTGATTTGTATGTGCGTACAGTCTATCGCACCCAGTACCTCCGGGTATTGTGCCACATGGTGGAAGTGGCGCATATTGCTAGCCAACTCCTCCTGAGATCTGGGGAAGTATATATGCTCATTGGCATGTGGTAACATGGCATCCAGAAACTGGTGTAGTACCCTGGATGCTGATGCCTGTCAGATGCCCATTATATCCTCAGTTGGCCTTTGGAAGGTACCTGTGGCCAGTATTCGCAAGCTTACACATACCTTTGTGTCCACTGGGATGGGCTCCCCTCTGTTGTTTCTTGTTCTCAGGCGTGGCCGGCACAGCTCCACTATTTGCTGTAAAGTGTCCCTATCCACCCTGTAACGCTCTACTATCTCCAGGTCTTGTAGCCCCTGGTAGGTTACCCTTGGTCTGAACACTCTCCTTCTCCTCTGAGGCCTACGGTAGTTGTCGGCACCCTCCTCCACAACTCCGTCTGTCTCTAACACATGCTGATGGATCACGGCCACGGCGGCACCCAACATGTACATTTTAAAAGTTCCCTGTGTGTTTACACCTATAGTGCGGCGTTTGGGAATACACGGCTGTGTGTTGTGTGCATTCACACTTTATACTGTTGTGCTGTACACCCGGTGATGTCATAGGGTGTGTCTGTGCGGCCGTATCTGGGGATTATCTTCCGTGTTTTACCGTTGGCACTGCAACGCTGTTGCCTTTGGTGTTGCATTACTCTTGCCTGCATTGGATTAGCTTTCGACCTTACCTTACTGTTTCTGCACGTTGCGCCTACTATTTCCTGGCTTGCATCCTGCAGAGCCCTGTCATGTGTAGTTTCTGGGACATGGCATATCGTGCGTTTTGTGTGCCGCCACCGTTATGCTGCCTGTCTACTTGGCTCTGCTGTGTCAGGTCTTCACTCTTTGCAATCTGCTACCTCCCCTACTTTCTTTGCATTCATATGCCTCCCCTATCCCGTTTTGCAGGTTTCTGCATACAGAGTTGTCAGCTGCCGCCGATTGGCGTTCGTGGGTTGATTACTGTTGATTGCTCATTACTACTCCAATTACACTGCTTCCACATTTCCTCATATTCTCCACATCTCCTTCCTGTATCTGATGTTGTTTGCGGGGTGAGCGTCACATGACTGGGTTAAGGGAACGTAGTCATCCTCGTGCACATGCACCTCTGCGCGCATTGTGTGCTCTCAGCTCAACTATTTCCACACACGCCGGTCCTGCAGCTGTGCTGTGCAATGTACAGCCCAGGTTTGCTGGGCTCCAATGTGCTTCCTCCTACAGTGGCACACCCCTCTGCAGGTGACATGTATTCCCTCTGAGCCACTCCTCGGAGTATTACCGCTGCGCCGTTTGGTACAGCCTTACGCCGGCGGGGGTTTTGCGATTCAGTATTATCTGCCTCATTTGCATGGCATTGACTGCTAATTCATAGTTACCGCGCCGAACACTGCCGCGACTCCTTGCCAACCCTTGCACTGTGGATGTGGCTTTCCATGCATACCATGGTGTATTGTGGCTGTGAAGCTGATGTGTATTACACTGCTGTTTTATAACATTGTCATATTATTTCATTGTTTAGCACCTTCCGCAGACATGTCCTAGGGTTCTGTTGTGAGTTTCTGTGGACATACCATTTATGTTATTATTTACATGTTGTGCATGTTTTCTTTTGACATTCTCTGTGTCTTTCGCCATTGGCATATGACAACAGTGTGATACCTGACGTTGACAGCCTTCCGTAACTCCTATGTTATGTTTGGGTAAATGTAAACCGTTTTTTTTTGGTTTACATTGCCGTACCCTTATGCTACGCCTGCGCCACTTCGTGGATCGCTATATGCCTTCATTTGCATGGTGCAACACCGCACATGGGGTGTTTAGCATACCTATGCCGGAGGCGGCGCAGATCCGGCGCACGCCGGTAGTGCACGTGGGATTGGATCGTACCTGAATCGCTCGGCGGCCATATTTGGCGTTGTAATGCCTACGCTATGCGTCCGCCTGGCGCAACGTTCATGAATCCCGGGGATGGTTATGTAAGTAAAAATAATTGCATAAAACAGCAGTAGAATGACAAGTAGTGTTGGAAGTATTACCAAACAAATGATTGTTGAAAGGTTGCTTGCTAAAGATGTGATATGAAATTGGTGACAGATTGCTTACTAAATGAGAGCATAATGCGTGTACTAAGTTGATGAAATCAATGCATTGACAAAATATCCATATAGTAAGAAATATCTTTTCAGGTGGTTTACTCAGAAAATTGCTGACCCTGTGTACAGTAGACTCCCTCTTATCTGGCCTCTCTTTAACCAGCCTCCTGTTTAACCAGCCATCAAATTTCTGCTGCAGCTCTAGCAAAACACAACAGAGAAGAACAACACTTCTGCCTCCCCTGGGCTAAATAATGACAGACAGTTGAATTTTAAACTTCATATTCATTAGAAGAATGCATACTAACACAAGTCATATTATTTTAGCTGATTTATCATCTATAAATGCTATTTTGTATGCATTTTCTGATTAACCAGCCATTCGTTTATCCAACATAAGGTCCGGTCCCAGTGAGACCAGATAAGAGAGACTCTGCTGTATCTGCAAGTGATGAGTATTGCAAGATTGTTTTGCATTATCAAACTGCAAAATGTTGTCGACTTCATTTAATTAAGAACCAATGAATTGTGAATCACTGTGGTTTCAATTTACTTGTGATTTGGGCAGAGTTGTTGGAAATTCCACAAATGTATAAATGTGTTGCTGGTGTATGGGAAAGCATATTTGGCTACTCAGTGTCTATATTCAGAAACAGTGGTATGCTGAGGAAAACTGTTGATCTAGCTTTCTGAGAAAATAAGTCAGGCAATTCTGAAGTGCATGAATTGGAAAATGGTGACTGTTCTAAACCATAACTTAAACCTTGTGTGAAGCATTAATAATTCACAAGCTGGAGGTTCAATAGAAAGATGCTTCTAAACCAATACATAAGTACTGATACACATACAAAAGCCTAGCAACATTTCTACTTGATGTTATTTACCATTTGACTAACAAAGAATCTCTACTGGGGAAGTTTTACAGCATTTAAATGAACTGTGTATTGGAAAAAGAGAACCCAAGCAAATGGGGACCTTTATAATGGGAAAAAAAGAGAGAAAGAAACTGTTCAAAGTAAAGCTGTTGGCTTGATGTTGTGCAGGGTGGGATCTTGATAAGCTCATGAAAGCAGTTCAGGACATGCTATGCTGCATCTGTGAAAAGAAAATGTATACTTGCTTATATGAATCAGACATTTGTTGCATTTGCGAATTGTTCTGTATTTTAGGTGAAAATCTGTCTGATTTTGCTTTCTAAAGAGAATTGCATTGCTACTGAAGTAAATTGGCTTATAGAAATTCAATTTAGTGAAAAAATCTGAGTATGCAAGCTAAGCCTGTTGGGCAGTAAAAGCAGAAAGAATGAATTATGTAGTGTATAGAAGGCATTTATAAATGGTGGAACTTTATACACCATACTAGGTGTTGTCTGTGACAGACTGTGTAAAATACAAATAAAATGCACTTCTTCCTATGTAAAGGACTGCTAATACTACTGAGGAACTATTATACCTACATGAAAATCTGCCTTATGCCCATACAAAGACTTGATACAGAAATAAAGTAAATCTTCATGGCAGTTAAAGGGCTGGCTGGAAAAGAAAATCATTTTTGGTGCTATGCTAAAGACTTGCAACAAAAAAGGGTGTGTGTGTGTGATAAAACTGTTTTACCAAACTCTGGTAGCATTTTGTGAAAACTACAGATGGTGTAATGTGTTACTTATTAAAAGGTGAACTCGGTAACAGTGGAAGGGGGACATATACTATTGTATAGAGTAAGAAATGTGAATACCTTGAATTGAACGATGAGAGGCAAGGGGGGCAATATGCAAACCAAAACCTGTTCTGCTATCATGGAAATTAAACAGGTGTTTATCTCTGCTGTGATACAGCAATATGGGATCACAAAACAAAGTGGTATTAAGTTTGAACACAAACAGTGTTGTGTTAGAGCAGCTGGGCAACACTTTGTCTCAAAATATTTCAAATATGCAGGACAAATGGGTGTTTGGACATCCAGTGTTAGAGCTCTGCAGCAGGATTGGCCTTTGGTCAACTAGCGCCATAGACAAAAGGACTCCAGTGCACCCCCCACATAACCCGGTGCCTCCATTTTGGTCTGTCTACACCATCCAGATTACTGGAAAAGTACCCCTGATAGAGCGGCTCCCTAGGCAGCCATCTAGTTGGCCTATGCCTAAGGCCGGCTATGCTCTGCAGAGGAAAACCTTATTTGAGAGTGACTGACTCTAAAGTTTCTAAGAGAATAACGCTGAGCAGCAGAACATGGGTACTGCTAAGAAACTATAACATGTAGAAAAAGCAATAGAAATAATTTCAGGAAATCTGCCTAAGCAACAATGGGCTGACCAAGAACAAGGGACAGTAAATGAGACACTCTCAATATTGCATTATTTTGCATGTTTGATGAAGAGTTTTACAAAGCCAAAAAATAAAAAAATAAAATAGGCAAAGAAATTGCTGAGTTGCCTAAAAGACTCTGAACTTCTAAACTTTTTTTTTCTTTTTTTACTCAAATGATTTTTATTTTGATGAAATAACACAATAATTTAATACATTTATAACATTCAATAACTATTTACAGTATTTACATTCAGCCTGACAAAAAACCTGCAGTGGTGGTGCTGTGGTAGCGTTGTCGCCTCACAGTAAGACGTTGTCCAGTTCGATTCTCAGCTAGAGCGTCTTCTGCGTGGAGACATGCGTGAATAGGCGTACCTTCGTTGAAGGTTGTGCGTCAGGGCTGGTAACTCGGCAGGTAAAAATCAACTTACCAATCATTAGCTGACTGGAGTTCTGCTGTGGCGACCCCTAACCGGGAAAAGCCGAAAGACACAACAACATTCAGCCTGACAAAAAGGATTCAGATAAAAACATTTGTCGTTAAATAATAAGTTAATATATAAACTATGATAGTTAGGAAGAGTTTGGTTCCATCTGTAGGGTATCAATCAAATTCAAAACTTTCCTCCACGGACTATTAACCAATGGCTCAGGAAAAGTTCTTAACTCTTTAGTTCTTTTCTCCATTAATATGCATTTCTTTAGTAATGATAGGAATTCCTCCATTGTGGGTGCTACATTAGAGTTCCATCTTCTAGTTATACATTTTCTGGCTATTCCAAACTTTTTTTTTGAAGTTGAACAGTAAAACAGGTAAACCTGACTGCAAGTGCTAAGCCAAGTAACAAAACAAGCCAAAAGAAAAAAAAAGAGTATGCATCAAATGAATTAGAAAAAACAATGTATAACTTAGAAAAAGAACAATGTAAGCTGGTTTTGGACCTTGAAAGACAAAAGTATTATCAGTTCCCGGCCCAAGCTGACATTGTTTATCTACAGAGTGAGAAGGAAGAATTGTAGCAGGAGCTACCAAAGGTTAACAATATTCTGCTTGACGTAAAAGTATCAGAATGTGCAGGCTGAAAATGAACTCCTAAAGGCACAACTCCAATAAGCTGTAAAAAGGCAACAGCTTTACACAAACTCATGCTCACAATAACAAAGAGAATAGCTCATACAATAAAAAAAACGGAAGGTGTAAATGAAAACAGTTAGTTAGCGCTTAGCAGTGAGGAACTCAAGAATTCTATATGTAAAGAAATATAGGGATGTAGTAACAATAACTTAAGTAAACTTAGTCAGCAAATCCAGGAGATGAAACAAAATGAAAAATAAAATTAAACTTGTATTAAGATGTTGTAGGAAGAAAAGAGAAAGCGGCATTGTCAGATGAGCAAACAGTGAGATGCTTTTCGTGAGATTATTACCAAGTGCAGAAATCTGGAAGCTAAAATAAAATTCAAAGCAAATCAGAAGTAGCAAACAGTAAGTCAAAACTATATTTTTCAACCTTTGCTTATCTGGCTAACCTGATACAAGAAAGTTTTACTGCTGCAACAAACCTACAAAAGGAAAATAATTATATCAGGGAGAGGGAAGATGCTCAAACCAACCTTCTGAATCTGAGATGGGCAAACAATATGTAGAACAACACACACCAAGAGTCAGTAAACCATACAAACAACTGAAGAAAATTCTACTGAAGACCTGGATAGCATGCCTGATGTGATCATAAAACAAGCAGTCATAAAACCTGAAGCAGCAGAGACAAACAAGTCAGACTTGGAGTCTATAGCATGCCTTAGACATACTTAATGTTGAATACAGTCCAGTCATACAGTTTCAACCAACAGATAAATCACTTGTTTCTGATAGAAAAGAGAACTCAGTGAAAGTACTGGATTTACTGCTAGCATAAAACCTAAAGAAAAGTCAAACAGTGGACGCTAACAATGCATTAAAATACACCCTTTGATACAGATGAAAGTGTAGCACTACTGTATCATATGATTGTGATCAGATGTTTCAGAACTTTATCACAATGTGGGAGATGATCATCTGGATGGTTCTGATCTTGAGAAAGCAGTACAGCTGAATACTATGGTTTTTAACGGAGGGGCTGTGGACAGAGTAAAACTCATTGGAGAGAGTTTCCATGCAGCAAAGAGCCCAGTGTGTCAATTGATTCACTTCACCTTATGAGCACGAGAATTAATAACAGAAACAAAATCACAACTCATGTTTTGAACCTATGAAAAAAATATTTGGTCATACTTATGACCCATAATCAATGATACAGTAGAATGGGTATGGCCTGAGGTAACTACTGTGTATTACCTTTTCCCAGGCTAAACATTTTACTAAGAACTGTGAGAAGAGACACACAGCATGGAGAAATGATAACTCTAGGTTATTGAAGTTATAGGCCAGCTAAGGTAGGATCTGCCTAAATAGCAGTGATCATCCCAATAGGTCTGAGCTGAGGGGGTCATGTGGTGCAGTGCCTCCTAGTGACCACTGTGAGGTGTGTGGAGCTGTAGTATTGATGCATGCTGGGAGGATGGCCTCATACACATTCACCCTTCTTATAAAAACAGAGAGACAGAAACATGGAGGTTGAACCATTTGGTTCTCTGCAAGAAGGCATTTGTAAATCCACAAGAGAGAGAGAGAGAGAGAGATAAGAGATTATAAACCCAAGGGAGGATTATGACTAGAAGAAGCAGACTATTATGGATTTAGTTGTGGATTATACTAGAGCTGAAAAGCAACTTGACTTGCTGCTTTACTCCACAAAGGAGACATAAGGATTATGGAGCTCATTTAAAAGAATGCAAGCAGTGAGCTACACTGTCAATGATTTGAAATGTTTTATTTTAACTGATTTTGTTTACCTTATTACACTGTAAATAAAGTGCACTTAAATTTATATCAGCATCTCCAGTGTTTACAAATGCTACACATAAATTTTGGAAAAAATGAAATCTGGATTCTTAAACTGCTAACTCACAAGCCATTATCCCTTAACTAATACCCATGAACATTTAAAGCCAAAACTCTAAAAGTTCTTTACACAACTAGACAGCAACGATATATATATATATTTATTTATTTATTATTTATTGACATTTTTTGACCGGGAAAGTCCACTAGGCCAATGACCCATTTTCAGTGGAGGCCTGGGAAGAAAAGCTCTATACAATCACATAAATTTTTACATAGCATTAGCTTAACTTTGAAAGTCAAGAACGTTTTTACACAATACAAACTGAAGTAGATTTACGAGACAAATACATATTATAGAGGTATACAATACAAGAAAATAAAATAAACCCAGTGTGCTAGATTTTTAGTATCTATATAATATAATATATATTTATATATATATATATATATATATATATATATATATATATATATATATATATATGTGTGTGTATATATATTCCTGTTTATGGACAGCACTGCTCATATTTTAATGTCTTTTCAGGTGAGACATTTACAAAAATAGTCACAGCCCATTATAAATTTGTATATATTAATTTCACTGTACATCAGAATTATTTATCTCCTCGTTCAGATTTACACTCTTTGCAAATCTGCAAAATATAACTTTATCTTCAAAATATACCTATATCCAATGACTTAGATGTGACATGCTTGGTTTTTTATCTCTTATTTTTTCTTCCAAACAGCTATCAACTGACCTGAATATCTGTCATGTATCAAAATGTCTGCTTAACCCTCATAGCTCTTCCAGACTTACATTGAATTAGGGTTTGGGCAAGTGAAGGGATCCAGGCATCCTGGGAGAGCATGATACTACTGACATGTGAGTAATTCTGTCTTAACTTTCCCACCTCTGAGCATACCTAGTAATGCCAAATTGGTGGAAATTGCAAACGGCATCAGTGTTGGACCAACTCTGACTTCCACAAGGATCTGTCATCAGTAGGATGCGTTACCCACTCTCAGGCAGCACTTTGCAGTTGTTTCCCTGGCCTCCACCAGGGAAATCAAACCATGATATCTGCCTAAGGTGTATACTAATCCCCTCTACCCCACCAAGATGGGCACGCCAATCATTTTCTGCTAGTGCCCTAAATGCAAGAGCTACTAATCAAGCCTGGATTACTTGGGCTGTAGTCAGGGCTTTATCCCTCTATATCACATCACTGGCTAACTCTGACATGTTTTCTGATGCACATACTGTACATACTTTGCTTTAGCTATTACATACTTTATTTCAGCTATTATATCCTGTCAGAATATTAACAATTATACATGTCTTGCTATTGCTGTACTGGATGTATGTTTACCTTACCTAAAACAGCATGTGTACTGAACTGTAGCATATGTGCCATTCATGCTGTCTCACTTGGTAAATAGCTATAAAGTATAAATGGAGCAGTCCACTTCTCCTAACTAACAAACAAACAATAAATAAATAACACAACTCCCAGCAAACAAACTGTAAATAAATAAGTGAAAAGAACTGAGACTGAGGGATGGCTAAGGATTGTAGCATCACTGGAAGGTAAGATACAGAGTGGTGTACTGAGAGATTCATTATCAGGAATAAGTGAAGTGACTAGTAATGTACAACAGAGGTTTATCCTTGGTTTAGTACTCTTTGGTGTGATTATTTCAGACATATCAGAGAGAAATGAGAACAAGATCGGTATTTTATAGGATAAACAATGTTATGTGGTACAGACACAAAAGGCCCAGAATGCACCCCTAATGACTTGTGTTCAGGTGGTACCATGGTAACTAGAGGAACTGGAAGGGAAGGAGGGGGGGGTCAGTGGCCGATGTTGGCTCACCCATATTGATGAGAGGTAAGCACACTGGCTCACTGCACTGCCAATACCTTCAAGAATGCAGGTATGTCACCAGCAGTATGAAGAGCCTTACATACCCATGCTGCAAGCAGTGTGTCATTTGATCAGGAAGTTATGCATGAGCGGAATGCATGCACTTCCTAATGTGGCTATAGTGGAGCTCATAGGCTACTGCGGTGGTATGGTAAAGTCTGCTGGTTCTGCAAATTGGCCACCTCCCTAAAATCAGACTTCTACTGGGGAACAAATTCCCCAGGACTAAGACTGTCAAATCAATGTAGGAACAAGTGAATAAATTTGGTGAAGGAAGCGGAGCTCCACAGGGCCAATTCTACAGACTCAAAACAAAAAAAAATGTAGTTGCACCAGTAAAGGCTGGGAAAAGTATAAGGAAGTGTTTGGAAAGGAGAATGGAATGGACATTGAGGTTCCTTGCAGACAAATGCAAAGAACTGCACTTAGGCCCCACAGTCCTGGTGTGAAGCATCAGGTAAGGAAAATGAAGCTCAGCAAAAGTACCTGGCTGTGGGTATCATATTTATGTAGATTAGGATAGCAGGAGCAGAGAGAAAGAGACTGAGGCCAGTGGGAGCAAGAAATGAAATGTTAGCATATATGACAATAGACTCCTGAAGCAACGAAGTAATGTTTTTGTCATAAAAGGTGCTCATCAGGTCACATCTTGACTACTGATGCAGTTCTGAAGCCCATACAGTTATTGGGCTATCAGGCTGGTGGAAACAATTCAGAAAAAAAATAGACGTGTACATGGGAAGGAAAGGACATATTTGATAAGGTAATGAAGGAGATAGAACTTGTCTCCCCAGTGAACAAAAGGGAAAAGAGGGCAAGACACGAGTGCAGAAGGTCATTCCATGGAAATATGAGGGGGTTTATCCTGAACAGAAATATGGTGGGGTGAGGCACAGACTGCAAACTGGGAAACTACTTCCCAATGAATCAAGGAAAGTGCTTCTAACTGAGATCAGTGTAGACATATGCAGCAGTCAAACATGGGTGGTGGAGACAACTTCTACAAATGCCTTCAAGAGGGCAGGGGAGACGTAGAAGGAGAAAATGACAGGATAGGATGTCTGTTCCTCTGCTGTCACCTTACCAGCACATATAAGCACAACGATGATATCAATTAAGGACGTGTCCTACCTACATATCACACAAAAACAGTTACGCTATGCACTAAAATACCTAAAAATAAACAGTACACTAAAGCACTTAAACACTGTGACCACAACCCCCTCAAACAGCAAACTCGGGCAAAAGTCACAAACTACAAACTCTTCTCTAAACCTATAACACTATACATCACAAAAATAAAAAACACAATGCAACCTTAAAATATTATTAAATATAAAAGATCACACTTAATAGTTATAGAAAGCCACACCAAATATTGCTCAAATTGATTTTATAACAAATCCTACCTAACACTGGAAAGAACTAGCCCTCTTATTTAATAGAAAAAATGTAAAGAATTTAAGAACTAGAAAAAATGTTAAGAAAGAATCCCAACTCCAAGAGGAAAATAATTGCCCACCTCAAACCAGACTGGAGCAGCAAAATCAAAA
>NC_056744.1:16680169-16702669 GCF_019279795.1 Protopterus annectens | reverse complement strand
TGCAGTTCACACAGCATGCAATTTAGCTGAAAATGACATCTTCGTTACTGTGGCTAAAGCTGTGTCTGAATGCAGTTTCCGAGACTGCATATGTTGACCTAGTTGTGGTAGGCCATTTACATGACTAGAGACAATTTTCTCTGTATCACAGCCACATACTTCAAATTTCCACATCCAGCAAATGTTTTAATTAGTTCTTAACAAAGTGCAATCATTCTTTCACTTAGAGCCATAGGAATCCTTTCAGTAAGTCCTTAAGCTAGCAAGTTCCAAGACTTCCTACCCTTTCTGAAAAATTTCCTTTACAGTGGAAAGCAAACAACTCTGCTTTGCTGTGCTGGACACCTCTTGTAAATCAATTATTATAGGTGCATCTTTAAGTTTTCACTGCTGCGTGATGTATGCTGTTGCATGATCTACCATATTATATGATGTATGCACTGCATCCGAAGCTCAATACTATTTTTATAGAAATACAACAATTTTACAATTAAACAGCACTTTCGTAACATTTCCACAACCACTATGTGTGTGTGTATATATATATATATACTTGTGTGTGTGTGTGTGTGTGTGTGTGTGTGTGTGTGTGTGTGTGTGTGTGTATATATATATATATATGTGTGTGTGTGTGTGTGTGTGTGTGTGTGTGTATATATATATATATATATATGTGTGTGTGTGTGTGTGTGTGTGTGTGTGTGTGTGTATGTATATATATATATATATATAGTATTTACTGACAGAAAACAACATATCACAACTAGCAGAGCCATGAGTATGTTGTCTATACTCTCCCTACAGTACTGTATATTTGTAACTTGTATCCGTTATATTTACCTTATCTGAATTTAAATAGCCATTTTACTTTTTATTTTTCACTCTGTGAACATTTATAGAACTAATAGTATTGTAGAACAGCATCATGGAAAATAAAATCTAGGTAAATGAACTGGGACCACACTGTAATTCTTGGTTATTTTATATCAGTTCAGTTTTTTTGTAAAATATTGAGGAGGTTATTTATTTATTTATTTATTTTGTGTGTCATGCAGGTCTCTGTTGTTTTTTTTTTTTTTTGGCTGCAATGTTTAGGGTGATGACAGTGTGTATTTTGATTGGCTGGGTGTGGTGAGCAATTAGGGAGGAGCATATAAGACAATGTTATAACTAAAATTGTGTACTGAGGAGAGAACACTGCACTCGTTGAGGGGATTGGGTTTTTGTTTCTTCTAAACCAGATATATAAATGGGTGTGTTTGCTAGGTTTCCCTCACATGCAGTCAGCAGTGTTGCCACTTGGTAGTGATAGTATTGATTTTGGAGGGAGACCTGCAGATGTCAGTCTACCTATTGCTTTGTATATGTGCATATTCACCCAAATGCATCCATAGATTGACTGTCATGTATTTAACCATAAAATGGTCCTCACACTGTCGGCATCCATGCTGAGCTTTTTTCCCCCTTTTGTTCTGCACTAGGGATTTGAAATTTACAAGGGAGGTAAATGAGGGGTGCACTAATGCCTCATGCATGAATGAATATATGTGCTTTCATACATGTTCATCTAGTTAGAGATAACTGCACATGTGTGAAGTCTTGTAGGGTCTGTTTATTGCTGTGCCCCTGGTCTGTACCAGGTCATTGGCAAGCAGCACTACAGATGGTTCCTAAACTGATTCCCTGGTGCCACAATGCCAACTGTTGTGATCAAATATATCAAGAGAGTATGTTCATGAGTGTGGCAGTGTGTCAATAGTTGGAACCTATCCTATACAGTAACTGCTATATAATAACTATTGTCGTCAGTCCCTCATACCCAAATGTACAAAAGTGATGTTTCAGGTTGTGTTCGAGCTTGAGGTTATTTGCATGTGTGTGTAGTTGTGGGTGGGTGGTGGAAGGTGCTCTGTGTGTGTGTGTGTCTGTGTGTGTGTGTGTGTGTCTGTGTGTGTGTGTGTGTGTGTGTGTGTGTGTGTGTGTGTGTGTGTGTGTGTGTGTGTCTGTCTGTGTGTGTGTGTGTGTGTGTGTGTGTGTGTGTGTGTGAGATCAAAAGGTAATGGACAGAGCTATGGTCAGTCTGTGTGGTCCAAAGCGCTAGAGGTGTACTTGTGAGTTAGGGCAATTTCTGTGATGAGTGTTGTGCTGGAAGCACTTGTGATATGTGTGGTATACAAGTGAATGTGAGAATGTGTGAGTGTGTGCGTGTGTGTGTGTGTTTGTGTGTGTGTGTGTGTGTGTGTGTGTGTGTGTGTGTGAAAATGCTACTGAGTGAGTGGGTGGGGCTTTGACTGATGCCACTGGATCAGGGTGAGGGTGTGTTTGTGTGCATGTGTGAGAGAGAGAGAGCATGTAGGCAATGTAGGAATGAGGTGTGTGCTTGTTGACAGTGGTTGCAATGTGTGGGGTTTGACTGCTTGTGATGTGTCTGGGCAAGCAATATGTGGATATGAGTGAATGAGTGATTGGGGGTTGTGTGTGTGTCTCTGTGTTTGGTAGCTTTTGATGAAGTTAGGATGTTTTAGTGTTGTTTACTATGTGTGGTTATGGATTGTGGTCTGTATTTGGTGTATGCTCTGTAAATGAGATGTTAGAGGTGTTTGTGCAAATCTGTGTCTTGTGCGACACTTCTCACTTGGTAAGTGTTGGTTATTTTAGTTTTGTGGAGGTGTGATGGTGTTAATCCCATGTAAATAGTGCGTTTACTCTTTGTTCTTGGGTCTGGGCATGGGGGTGTATTGAGTTGAGTGAGTGAGTGAGTGAGTGAGTGAGTGAGTGAGTGAGTGAGTGAGTGAGTGAGTGTGCCTGTCTGTGTGTGTACATGCATATGCATTTGTTTGTGGTATGAGTGTTTCTCTATTAGTAAATAGTAGATACCCGTACTTAGTCCATGTATTATTTTAAGTGGCTGTTGACTCATTTGTTGTTGATATTGAGCACCACACCTGTCTTATCATCAGCTTCTTGCCCTTGTCCACATTGTGCCAGTTTTCCATTGCTTAGATCACTATTCAAATCATACCTCTCAACTGTCAAGAAATTGTTGATGTAGATATAGTTGTTGGGCTTCTTGTCCATTAGCTGTAAGAGTTGTACTAGGACTGTTTTTTTATCTTTATTTTATGTAAATTTGTTGCTAGAAAAGCATTGCTCAGTAATGGATCGAGAAACATGCTTCTAAATGTAGCCTTAAAATAGCGCACAAAGTTGCTAGACTAGTATGGTGTATATTCATAAGACACATTATGGCTAAATGATAATTTTAGTTTTTCCTGAGTTTCATTTCTGCATGATTCCAAACCAAGATGAGGGAGCACAGGTTGAGATGAATGTCATACAGAAAAAAAGACAGAACTGTAGGCTGGCAAGCTGACTAAATATTTTTTCTGTATTTGTTTTGATTACTCTCTTTATTTTTAGGAATGTCTTTAATGATAATGATATGAATATTCCACCTGCTCCAAACATCCAGGCACCATTCCTTCCTCCTTCGTTCAACGCACCAGAAATGGAAGATGATATCTACGCAAGCACAATATATGAAGGTAAGCTCTTTTAACTGAAACTTTGACGATACCATTAGAGGGTGACAGAGAATCTGTACATGGGCATCAGCAGAAAAAATGTGCAATGACAGAGTATCAGGCCTACTGTTTTGTGAGTAATATCAACGAGAATGCTACAGTGTTGACTGGCATATTAATATAAGACCCCAAGAAGAGTCATTTACAGTAAACTTTCTTGTGGAGTAAAATGTGATGCTGATAGACTCTGAACAGTTTATGTGTTGTCTTTTATGTTAATTAAGCTGTGCCCCCACACCCCCCCCACTAAATATTCCAACTTTGAGATTGCACTACATTGGAGAAAAGGGCAAAATTATGTAGTTGGCCAACTACATCTTTGCCCTGTAAGTATTCAGCGAATCGCAGAAGTGATTTTCGCTTAATATGTGTCGACGATGAGGTGTTTGATGTTACGTCGTTTTAACTCCGTAATATGGACCTGTTAACTATAATTGAAGTCAGTTGATTGCTTTGTGCATTTTTGAGCTGTACTTCATCCTAGTGAGAATGAACCTTTCAGAAACCATATCTATTTGTGTCAGTTGCATGGAATCCATGATGCACTATTTATGCTTCATTATTTAAAACAAATGAGTAAAAGAGCAGTGAAACAGTTTCCATCTGTTACATATTACAGTAGGAAACAAATAACAGTGGTGCACCAGAGCATAATTTATCTCAAAACATGGAGAAATATGACATCTGTTGCTCTGTTGGTTGTCATATTCTACAATGCCAAAAGATGAAGGGAGGTCATCCAGTCATTGACTAACCACATTAGCCTAAGAGGTGCTCTGCTGTTACCCCATGTCCTCTCCTCATCCCACAGGCCTAGACATGTAATGCCAACACTGGAGGCATGTGCGTGTTTGCACATAAGACCCAGGAGACTTCAGAATCCTATGCCCAAGTGACCAGCATGCACGTCATCACAGAACAATTTTTAACTGGAAAATCCCTAACTACCAACCCCTCATAGAAGCAAAATCCTGCATGGATACTCTCCAGCACTATCAATTCTACCCCAGCTATCTAGCCTTCCTGGCTAGTCCCAGAAATTAGGATGTTAGAATTACAACTGAAAAATCTCGAGATAAACTAAAAGCCCAGTGCAATTTTAATTTTCTTTTTCATGAGAAGAAACTATACCAAACTGTTGCCAGTTCTCTATCGGCAATCATTTATTTCTGAAATTCAAGTTTTTTTTCATGTATGGTGCTCTCTTACTTGCCCAGAGAATTCTCTTATAATCATTTCTATATGCATTTAGATTAGATAACCAATACTCATGACTAGTTTACTGTTATGTTCCTCTCCACTGATTTTCCTCTTTCATGCTTTACTGCTGAGCAGTACATCCAAGGTGCATGAGATGAACTTTCCTTTTTCATTTTTTTCTGGTGCATATACAACACCAAATAAGCTGCAAGGGAAACTGCAGTACTGCTAGCTTCCCCTCTATAAAATATTAAGGATCTGCAAGGCATCCAGTCTCAAGTCTCACAAGGAGAGCATTGCAGTCTATTGCCTAATGGAAATGTACTCAGTCACCTACACACACACACACACACACACACACACACACACACACACACACACACACACACACACACACACACACACACACACACAGAGTCATTCAGTCTTACATGTTACACAGACCTAGAGGCAACTTGGGAGAGTGCCAGTTCACCTACAACAAGTCTTGGGATGCTTAAAGAACCAAGAATACTTGGAGGACATGGACATGAGCCCACTACTTTCAATGGCTCAGCAGGTAAGCCCTTGCCTTTAATGCTGGAAGATTTGAAGGCTGTGGGGTCTATTCTCTCAGCAAGTTACTGGGTTTATTTTTCATTGCTGACACCATAATGCATCATAAGAGAGGTGTTGCATTTCTGAGGTTCCATCCTTTGAATGAGTCATTAAACCAAGGCTCAATCGTCCTGAGTACTGTGTGCTAAATGTCATACAGCACTTCTACATTCTCTCTGCTCTCCATCTCTCTGTCAGCAAGTTGTAGGGAACAATTCTCTAGACACACATATATGGATGTTACACCTAGACATTCATCTTCCCCATGTGCCACTGGCCTGTTCTCCTTTACCACAGCATATGTAGAGCACTTATATAATCTTTAGACCAGTGGAAAAATTGTCTTCTGAGTTCCGTAGTTATACTTGTTCAAAGTAGACATTGTAATGGCAGCAGCTGTTCATATCATACTGTTTTAGGGCTTGTACAGTATATTAGTCATTCTAATGAGGTACTTTTGGTGAATTGTATCTGTATCAGTCAGTTAGCACACTGCATATACAGCCCTACAGTGTGCTATGGGGTCAGTGACTGCCCATTCACATGAATTGTAGGCAGTGAAGTGTTCTGTACATACCTGGGTAGCTCCATGACACTGACAGGGTTGCAGTCCTCTTGTAATTTACTCTGTGGTCTAAGGGGCAGCATGGCCCCTCAGTGTCATGAGTTGTGGTGTATTGGAAAGCTACTGTACACTAAAATGGTATAGAGAGGTACAATACCTAGTGTGGGCAGTGTGCACAGGACTGCTTCCTTCACACATGACTCTGTACTTCATTGCACTTCCTCTTGCTACCGTGCCACCTGTAGCTGCATGTCACATAGTTTCCTCAATGTGTGTCAGTACAAATCTGCTACCATTTTCCTCTTATATTAACCAGTCAAGTGACCATGGCATCTGCAAGTACCAATATTGAATGGACTTCTGCTTGGTGCACGGGATATTTCTCCACCTACTGCATGAGTACCACTGTGATAATCTACTGGAGAGCTTCTATATGGACTTTCAGTAAAATGTGGCTACTTGCCACTGCCTTGCCAGAGTGGTGAGTCATGGCAGGGGCATTACCAGCTCTGATGAGGAGAGCTGGTATTGTTAAACTGACTTGAAGAGGTACTAACATGACCTTCTCCATCAGTGGAAAGACTAGGTTAGGGAGAGGGAGCCAGTTATTTGCAGTGAGTATAGCTACCTGGCAATTGCTTATACTTAAATACTTTCTTTGTACATCTGTGTGCAGTTATTAGTGTTCATTTTCTCTCTCTTATGCCTGTTTTTTAGCACCTGGTGAGATCAGGAATGCCTGTCCAGTTGTTGGGATACATATAAGGATCGGTGCGATTGCAAATTAGTTTCACCATTATTTGCAGCTTTGGTTTGCTTTGTATGTCCTATACCTGGTAACTAAAAGTGGAGCTTATCATACCACCTCCCTACTACCACTGGGTTTTCCCAACAGTGTCATTGTAATATAGACAGGAGCATAATAGGTATGCCACCATCTTGGATGTTGGCTGCTTTGGTACATGTACAGCTGGCTTTGTTTAGTGTCACTTACTTATCCATCCGCTCACGCACAGTGCCCCTATCAGCCTGCCATGGGTTGCTGTTACACCACCCATCCCTGTTTCAGTTACTCTTGGCATACCATGGGCATGCAGATATTTGATTGCCAGGTTATGCTCAATAGTGCTTGACATATGTTCTACCACAGGGTTTAAATGTCCCATGAGTATTCGTTCTGGTATTCTGAGGTGGGGTATATATGGCATGCTCCCAGCCAGTGCCATGCATCTTAACATTTGCCAGTCCATGAATGTCTCCTGCTCCGAAACCATTATAGCACGTGAAATTCATTTGTTAAGCAGATTGATTATACTCAGCTTTACTTCCTCTTGCAGAACACAGGTTGACACTCTTGTACTGTGTCACTGACTACAAATGGGTAACTGTTTACTTGACAAATAATCTTTCCCCTTGTGGTACAGATAGTTCTACATTAAATTTTTTTGTCACACATATATATCACTTTTGCTTTGCCATTGCATAGCCAACTACATTTCACTTCTTAAGAGCCTGTACTGCCAACCTGTGTAGCATAAACCGTTGGTAATTAATTGCTTCTGTTTTTTTCCTTTGTTGTTTTGTTTCTGTCCATTTACTTTCATATTTTATCCAGTGTCAGCCTCAGCTGAGGATGACATATGGCAACAGCCATCTGCCATACCTGTACCTTGCAGACACCTGCTGGGTCCCCAGTAATCTCCAAGTACTCTTCTCTGCAGGTGGATGATGATGGTCATTCTGGAGGTGTGATCTGGAAGGTATGCTGGTGCCCTCTGCTGCTATTTCTCTGTTGGAGGTGTGGTCTTCCCATTGGTGGGTATCACTGCAGGGGTCCTGGTGGATAACCCATCAGGAGGTGGAAGCTCATGTGATAGCTTTGGTGAGCCATTAACTGGACATCTGCATTGGCAACCTCGAGTATATTCTCATGTGGCTTGCAGAATCACTTTTTATCCCTGACAATCAGGCCCGCTGTGGCTAGAACCAGCTAGGAAGGTGGTCATGGAGGTGACTAATTTCTGGTTGGGTGTATACCTGTCCACCTTGACAGTCAGTGGGTAACCCCATTCTATACCTCATCATGTGATATTCCCTTTCCTTATGTGTCAGTCCCCTCTCCAGTTCGTAGTGAAATCCTCCTCATCACCACTTGTCCTCCCTTCATTTGTCTTCATATCTCTTTTGTGATTCCCTCCCTATTTGAGTCAGCACCTCCACTATCAGACTATCTGTCTTTTTTTTTATTTATTTTTATTGCAATTATACTCAAACTAAACAGGTGATATAATGAAATGAATAATTTCCTTACAGTTCAGTCATTCGATACACAGCACAATAATGTATCCATAATAAAGAAAAGCCATTATACAACCATGCAATTAATTCTTATTACAATAATTCCAATTGTTAATCAATGCAGGGTATAAACTGTCATTAACAGTAATATTAAATCTCTAATTATTTTATCTGTGCCAGTAATGAAACTTCCAAATGATTTTCAATATCAAATATAAATATGTAGGTTGATACTAGTTTGAAAATTAAATACAAAAATAAACCAGAAAGTGTAAACTGAGCTTATCACTCTTAAAACCAGCAATTGTTTTATATGGTATAATATGATAATAGGCACTATGTTGTACTGATCTTTAGATTTATTTAACATCTCACAGAACACCTGTATATGGCAAGTGTATAGCTACATATTGTGACACTTCCAATCCAGAATGCTTCTGCACAAGGACCGGCGATATTGTAGTTGAGGGCCTCATGAGATGCGCAGTAGCAAGCCCCGCCCAACCCCCCCCCCTGATATGTCATTCATGAATATGCATTCCCTCCAAATGTACAACCGAAGAAAAAGTGCACTTGACATTGTAATATGATAGTAAATATAACAGTAAACTGTTTACCGACATCTGTAATTGACAAGTTTTATTGCACTAATAATATATACTAATAATCAGCAAAGAAACGAAACCGTCAAAACACGTCGTCAGGCTTTTTACCGTATAGCATTATAGGTCTCTTTGTCAGAGTCAGAATGCGATGTTTCACTGTCCCAATTAATGTCCAAACGGACTCTTTTTTTTTTTTTTGGTGCAGGTGTCACAGCCGACAATTCCTCAGTATCATTGGCAGGACCTTTTACTAAGAACAGCTTTTTCCTGGGTGATTCTGTATTAACCGTTTATGTACATTTAATATTTTCATATCATGTATGCACGAGCAAATTAAATATGCAGACCAGGTTGTCACTCAATTTGCGACACGCCCACTTCTGCACGAAACAAATTGGTGAGGCCCTCAACTACAGTATCGCCCAAGGACCATCTAATGAGGAAAGATTCTTTAACCGTTTGTTGGACGAGCTGCCAGTCAATGGGTGATAGATTTACCAGCACTCATCAGTTGATGGGAAAAAGGTATCTTTCCAGTGTCTGGTGATAGTTTTCCTTGCAGCAAACAAGAATACACTTAACATAACCAGACTGTGGTGGTACTCTGGGGAGAAACCTTATACCATCAAATCTGCTTTCTTTCCTACATCGACCTCATATTGTTACTCCACCTGAATCCAGAAGTCCCCCAACATTTATGTAGCTGTTCATAACTCCATATTATTTGGGCCCAGGAGCAGATTGCATATGAGCAAAAACATCCCCAGCACTGGTTGTTGGTCCCTTTTGTAAAACTGACTATAAGGTCTGGAGTTAAGAAAAGCCTCTAGAAAATCTTCAGGGCAAAAAGTTTCCATTTTAGGGAGGAAGTCGAAATACCTGGAGCTTTTAAGAATGATGCAAGTTGCATGTCTGAAAGAGGTTTACCCTTTTCTTCATAACAACTTTTCTTAAGAGCCTCTTGTAGGTTAGAATATATATTAAATAAGGTGCCATAAAAAGGAAAGATCCCATTTGGCAGCTCCTGGTTTTGAAACACCAAGCTATAAAAAGATTTAAGCACTCAATTAAGTTTATCTGTGTCCACAAGAGAACCAAGGATTCCCTCAATGCCACTGTGGAGCAAAAGAATTTGAATAACTGTCAGTCCCATTTATTTTAGGTGCCATATGAAATGTGTATAGGTAGACTTTGTGTAATATATAACATCTTAGGGTACAAGACCATCTTGATCTGAACTAATCTGGCATCTTGGGGCAATATCCAGGATTTCTACTCATGGAAGCTTTCATCAATAATGCGCTGAATGCATTATGTGCACAAAAGTATGATTGCGACAGTAGTGAGGCTATACTTATTCCCAGATAAGTCAGCTAAAGTGAATTAAGAGTAAAACCATAGAATTCCACAACAAAGGATGTATTTACAACATTATGCCCCATCAAAATGGACTTTTGGGGTTTAACTTCTAGCCCAAGAACAAATGTCACCCCATGATGACATTTCAGAGCTCTGTAAGCCATTCCATGGGGTTTTGAATCAGTATCAAAAGATCATCAGAGTAGAGTGCTAGTCCGTCCCCTATGCCATTTATCTGCGTGGGCTAAAAGTGAGCCACTAATGCTAGCTTGAGGGAGTCAGCTAATGGGCCTATAGCAAGGAGAAATAGTAAAGGAGCTAATGGGCATCCTTGTCATACCCCCTTTGATATACTAAGGATGGAAGAGATGTGCAGGCCCAGTTGAACACGGGTGAATGATCCTGTGTAAGTTGCTTTTGTGGCTGTCATGAATGATATTGGAAATGCCTGATATTCAAGTATCCTAAATATTAAGAGCCACTTCACTTGGGTCTATGTTTAGCGATCAAATGGGACGTTCATCAAATGTCTGTTCATCTTACATAGAGCATTGTAAGTTCCTTCCATCAAAAGGCCAACTGATTGTAAAAAATGACATTGAACGATCATAGTTGGCCAACATCAAGGGAACAGAACCAGTACATACTTACTGGTAATGGGAGGTAACCTGCCCTTTCCCCACTGTAGTGTCATTTTGGAGTTGGTATATATGATTAGTGAGGGCTGCAGTGGCTTAAATATTATACACCAAAAAGTAGGGGATCCCAGGCACATGGTTAGGAAGACAAATGGGACAAGAAAGATGGATTTGAAATAAACGCTACGGAGCAGATAAAAAGATGGCCAAACCTTAAATCGGTACATAATAGCTTTCATTAAGTTCACATAAACACAGAAATACTGACATTATACTAAGAGGACAGTAAATACTGAAATAAGACTTGCTCCTGTGCAGCAGTAATTTCAGTCTAGCATATTGAGTTGCAATATTCAGTTCCTAATAACATGCATCTTTCTGATATCAGAATGAACATTATATGCAATACATTTAAAAACATTCAAAAGCAAAACAATGCCTTGCTGTTTACCTATTGCATCTACTTATCGTCTGTTATCATATGGTTGTAAAGAAACTATTATATTAAGTCTAAAGGACAGGAGAAAGCAGTAGTTATTCATTCCTTGAAGGTTAAGGAAATATTATTTGTTGTTAAAGCACAACAATTAAACAAGCAGTTTGTCATATGCGCACTACAATAGTGCTCATGTTGCTAATTGAAGAATCAATGTGAAAAGTTAGTAAAAAGTAGCATTGGTATAAAATTATGAAAAATTAAATAGGATGCAATACTGATATGCAAAAAGTTTTATGCTACAAATTTGTTAGGATGTATGATGACAGAGGACAGTGAGACATTACCTCTGTCATAAAGTTTGCATTGTACCATTTGTTGCCAAGGATATACTGTGGTAGAGATAATTACATTGGTAGTACCACTATTTTCACATTATAGTAACGCTGATAAATCCAGATGGCCAGTATAACAATAGGTTGAGGAGTGGTTTGGCAGATCCAGATAAACAACCAAGCAGCGAAATGAGTTCTGTTAAGAGCTGAAATTGCCTCTTATACATAGGCGATAAACAAATCACTGCACGTAGCATATTCTACTCATCAAGAAAACTAAGAATAGGAGTGAAATTCAAAACATCCATCCATCAGAGAAGCATTGTAACAATAGCAAAAGCTAAGAAGAAACAACTTACTCATAACTTTACCTTAAATGGAGTGCACACAGTCTCTAGGACTTTTTTTTAGAGAAGGAGAAAGTAGAGTAAAGAGAAATGGTTCTAATCAAGTGGAAGCTGATTTTATATGAATAATGGGTAGGATTAAAAGTGAAAATACGTAAGTGATGTAATGAAAATAGCAGGTTGAAACCAGTCCTCAAGGTAAGAGTGAAAGAGTGGAAAAGGAGACAATCACTGAGCTTGCTATATATGCATTAAGTATTTCTAAAAACAGTACGAGAAAAGAGGGGGTGTAAACAAGTTTACTGAATAATGGAATCATGGGGATTTTACTATACTATGAAAATGGATTACAATGCACTTTGCAAAAGGATATTAATATTTTCAATGCAGCTATGTACGAGTCATTTAAATATTTGCAGATCTGGGAAAAAGAAAGGTTAATCTGAAAGTCATTTTATATTATCTAGAGAAAAGGTAGGATAAAGGAAATATGTTTATTTTTTTGGTATGAAGATGATATTTGCAAATGACAAGATTAGAGTTTGGATATAGGTAGGTTAAGAAATGAAAGAATCAAATATCTATGGAGGAAAACCGAGTTACTTGCACAACATTCCAGTACTGTGTGGAGTAATATCGAGAAAGGGGAGATTGGCGGAAAAGGCTTGTTTTGACTCTTTAATGGAGTGCGCACAGTCTCTAGGATGTTGGGGGAACAGTCTTCAGGGAGAAAGCAGAGTAAAAGAAAAGCAATGAAAGCATGTAAATAAGCAGAGTAGGCAGGTCATCTTTTTCTCTAAGAATATTGTCAGTTCAGTGTGCGAAGGTCCTTAATATTTTACTGTGCCTTTGTCCAAATCGTTTTTTTTTCTCATTTTATGTGATGATACAGTACATTATCAGAACTTACAGTAAATTTTGTTCTTTCAGGTTCTGAATCCAGAAGAGGCACCTCAATTGCAGGAATGGATAATTATGTGGATGATCTCTTTCATCCTGTGCTGTCCAGTGGAACTAGTGTGAGTATCTGAATAGTCTGTGTGGTCTAAAAGCCCATTATGTGAGTGAAAGAGAATTGTGTACTCAGTAAAGGGAGCTGAATCATGCATGTAACCCTGAGTAACAGAAACAAAACTTTGATGTCTGTACCACAAAACACCTCAAATTGCTTAGCTGCCTTTTTCTATATATGCGTATCCACTAACACTCCTTTTACACTATACTTCTGAAGTGCACATACTTTTTATTTAATTCATGCAGTTTTTTAAAGAGAAAAAAGGCTTGCATTAGCTTCATTCTTTTCTTGTTTCAGTGTTGCTCTGTTGCTGATGTGATTTACTACATAGAACAGAACAGCTTTGTCATTACAATAGCATGCTAAGACCTAATGGTAAGATAGCATTGTCAAACGTGTTTCACCATGCATTATTACAGAATGTTCAGCAATGACACAAAAGTGTTGTGTATGGATACAACAGGCAGTTGGCTGTTCTCTATGGCAGTGACCTTCTATTACGAATTTATCATAATCAACTAAAACTAAATGGCACATGTTGTTCTTCAGCTTATCACAATAGGACAACAGCTGTTAAAAGTCAACATTTAAAACTGTATTTTGTATATATTTTAGACAGGTTGTTTTATGGTTTGATGTCTTGTAAAGCTTCCCAGAGGGATTTTACAAGTTGTTCAGATGCTGAGCAGAGGTGCATAAACTGGCACACCTAAAACATAAGATGAATGCTGAATACAATACACAACTGAAAGACAGTAATGTTTATCATTACTAAAATGATCCTACCTAGAACATTGGTAGTCATACCTCTCAACTGTACAGATTTTCACAGATTTTTGCTTCAAACATTTGGTCTGTTCCTCATAAAATCTGTGTTTTTTTGGCAAATCATGGAAAACTGAAGTCAGTAAAAAATGACCAAACAATTACATATATTTGAGTTTCAGACTTCATATTCTTCGGAAAGTCATGCTAACACAAATCCTATTATTCTAGCAGTCTTCTAAGTTTATAAGAACAATATTTAAAATCTGTCCCTTTTGTTGGGCCTTTGACCCCCCCCCATTATTTTAGGCTTTGTCCAGATTTATTGCATTAAGAGGTTGAGAGGTATGCTGGTGGTATGAAATGGACACCACCACAGACTTGTTCCACAAGTTAAGCTATGTGCTTAGAACCAAACTGAAGAAAACAGAATCCTCTTTCCAAATTGTTCTCTTGACAGTAACTTATTTTATTTGACTCATTTGTGAGTAATTAAAAATGACCTTAGTCTTAAGTTGTGTCCATGAGTGAACTACAGTTTTCTGCAATAACACTCATTTTACTTTTCTTCACAAAAAGACAAATGCATTTCTATAGTTAGAAAGTGATTAGATGCTCATGCTGGTTGTATATAAATTGAAGCTGGTTCCAGAGATTAGTAACATAAAAAATATATGTTTGACCTGGTTCTGTATGTGAACATCTAGAGTATCTTCAAAACATTTATAGTGAAACCTTTTGAGTGCTTTTTTCCCTGAGGTATCACACGCAGTAAGATTTGGGGGTGGTGTTATAAGGAAAACTGTTTCATGCTGATAAATCGCATGGTATCATTCCCTGGGCTGGAAAGTTTTTAATAAGTTTTTCTGTGCTTTGATATTTTGATACAAAACTTATTTATAAGCAATTATTTGTGGTAAACCTTAAAGAATGTCCAAGGGAGGGATGTTGCTCTTAAGACCTGGTGGATGAAATTTCATGGGGAGGGGGGTAGAGTAAATCATGGGGAGGGGGGGTAGAGTAATTCTAAGGGAGATGGTAGGACTTCTGGCTGTTCAAAATTACACTAAATATAGAAACACATAAGGTTGTTGCAAACTGCAAATTTTTAGCAAGAATCTCATGGACTGACCAAAAAGTTTATTTAGTTATTTAATTTTGAATTTGTTTACTGCAAAAGTTGGACTGAGCAAAGCCTCTTTTGAGAAGAGTCCTGGGAAGAAATGCTTCAAAGACGTTTTACAGTTAACCAGATGAGTAACAGATATTATCAGAGTCATCACTGTAACAGAGTTATATGATCAAGTAAGACTTGTTTAAATTTAAAATAGTATTATAAAACTGTAAAAATGCAACACCACAATTACCGACTCAACAAAAAATTGGAATAGTATTTCAAGATGTGTTTGAGATGTGGGATGAGGTGGAGAGGATATACTGCAGTAGAGATGGAGTACGGAAAATAAGAGAGATAAGACACTGGAAAAAAGATTTGAATTATTTGAAAAACATAAAATTGGAAGACCAATAGGGTAGGCTAAATTTGGATAACATTAGTGAATAATTAAGAGAGAAGGCAAAGAGAAAGGGGAGTGACAGTAGTGGATAAAAGATGACACAGAAGTGATTATCTGTGAGGAAGAAATGGAGAGAAGGAAATAAGGGTGATGGGCTAGCATGGTAAGAGACCCAGTGGCATAACCAGCTGTGCACGAGATGAGACATTAATTGAGCTTTACAGTGAATGGTGTTCTTAACTTCATGGAGAGTTATAGGTAGGCTATTCCAGAGTTTGGACATAGGTGATGAGTAGACAGCATCACCATCTGATTATAAGGAGGGGAGCACCAGGACATATTTGCTTTTAGTGAAGGACATTTGCTGGGATAAACCAGTTGGCATAATGCTTAAGATCCTTGCCTCCTATGCACTAGGTACAAGATGCAATCCTGACCTCTGACCAATGCCTGTATGTAATTTGCAAGTTCTCCATGTGTCTCTGTGGGGTTCCTCCCTCCTTCCCAAAGCATGCTGAGTATTTCCACCTCAAACTCACCCAAGAATGGAGTTGTAGGCACCAGTACAGACTCTAGATGGTGCCCTATAGGAGAAAGAGGTGGAAATGACAACCGCATACGTCTCAACACCTTAAGAGTAAGAAATCTGGCTAAAGTCATAAATAAAAGTGGGACAAAGACCCAAAAATAGGGAAAAATTTTAAACATTGCTCATACAAACTTAGAAAGTTGATAGAATAAGAGCATTAGCATGAATGTTCTGAAGGGCCACCTCTATCTCTACACTTCAAAAACTAACTCAAGATGCCTTTTCTATAACAGAACAATGGATGTTAAAGAATCACCTAGCTCTTAACGCCTCCAAGACCAAGCTAATGATTTTTACTCCTTCTAAAGCTACTCATCTCAATATGAATACATTTTCAATCACTAGCCAAGATAACTCTTCCCTAGAATTGGTGTCAGAGACCAAGCTACTTGGGGTACAAATTGACAACCAACTTAAATTTACCTCTCACCTACAACAAAATATCAAAAAAACCCACCAAAAACTTGGTATGCTTTATAGACAAAATGCCTACCTTACCTCTGCTACCAAAATAACACTCGCTTCATCCTTCCTTATCCCCTCCCTCCTCTATGGCGCCCCACTCCTAACTAATCTTCAATCCTCTCTCAAAACAACTTTCCTCTTGTTACAACAAAATTGCAAAATTCGCCACCAGCCACAAAAATGGCTAGAACTTCCCAATCAACTCACTTACACTCAGCTAACTCTAGCCCACAAGCTTATTCTCAACCCCTCCCTCTGTCCTTCCCTTTCTTCTGCATTTAATATGCATCTACCCAATAGAGTATTAAGATCAAACAATCAAAACCTACTCAAAGTCCATAAACCTACATATCCCCCAGGCAAAAACCTTCTATCTTTCAACCTAGCTCGCATCTGGAACTCCCTTCCTTCACTCATCCACACCACCTCTAATCACTCTGCTTTCAAAAAATCTGTCTATACACACCTAGCATCTCAGTGGGAATGCTCCTGCTCCCACCCTACATAACCTACTCTTCTCCTTCTCTCTCCCTCCATACTCTGCTACATCTTACTATACCCAAAATTCTATAGAAATTATTAGATAAGTCCAATAATTCTCTTCTTCCACCACTTCATCATGTCACTGAATCTCCTCTAACATTCTAGTGACTAAGTTTTCCTAACTACTCTGTATAAATGGATATTTCTGTACAAAATAATAATTATTACAATTTTCTGCACAATGTATTTAGCTGTACATGTTTTGCTTTTTTACCGTATTGATAAACTTTGAATGTAATTGTGAATATATGTTTGTAAGTATGTAAAATGTATTTTTGGAGCTTTTCTCCCCAGGACTCCATTGAAAACGGGTTCCTTGTGGCCCAATGGACTATCCTGGTAAACCAACTGCAATAAATAAATAAATAAATAAAATAAAAGGGTATGAAGTCTAAAGCTCAAATGTCTGTCATTATTTTCTAACTTCAGTCTTTAATGATTTGCCACTAATCTGCCAGAAAACACAATTTTATTAACTATCTCTCTCTGTCTGCCTTTGACTCCCCCTTTAGCCTCTAGATTTGAGGCCAAACAGTTTCTTAAAAAGGTACTTTACATTAGGCATCCCAGGAAGCCTGCCCCTCCTTCCTAGCACCTTAGGTTATTTTAGAAAAAGTGACTCAGGCTCCTTTTGAGTGTGCTGTTTCAGCTTCCTTACAGCTTTGTTCTTGGAAGACTGTACTTTTGGCCCTTTTTTTATTTTCTCCCTGGTTAAGCAACTGTGGAGCTACTATATATAAGTAAGGGAGTATGGGGGTGTAGTGAAGGAACTTTGCCTCCCTGCAAAAAGACTTTGGTATATTTGCTATGTAAAATATTTTGGATCAATTACGAGTCAGTCAAATGAGTTTTCAGTCATTTGTGGACACTGATTTGTTTAAATGCACGTTCAGTCAAATGTCATAGAACCAGATGCACAAATAGCTATAGATGTATACATGCGCGCATACACACACACACATGCACACACACACACACACATATATATATATATATATATATATATATATATATATATATATATATATATATAGGTTCATAGGTTCATACTAGGCTATCTGCCCTAGGGCATTTATAAGCCTAGTCAGAGTGTGTTTGGCTTTCACCACCCATTTTAATTTAATTTTGCTATGCCCTTTTTCGAGGTTAGTATACTGTGCCTCTGTCTAACAGTGACACAGAAGTGATACCCGGGGTAAACCTGCTCTCCCATCCACTCATCAAGATTCCTCTTGAAGAGAGTCAATGAGGGACTCTGCCTAACCTGGACTGGGATTTTATTCTAGAGTGAAGGGAGTCTCTGGGTTATGAATCTGTCCCTCCAGCATGTCCTATTTATTTCAGTGCTGAGATTCAAGTTTCTCGAGCGGGTAGCTCAATGGGATTTGGATTTTCTGAGGTGCAGCATGTCCATTAATTCCAGGTTGGACATGGCTTTATACGTCAGGCACAGATCGCCTCTGAGCAGGTGGTATGCCACTGAGTAGAGCTGGAGTTTCTTTAACTGGGCAGCATATGGCATCTGTTTGAGCCCTTTGATCCTCTTGATGAGGTACTTTTGGGGTCTTTCCAGTTTCTGCAGGTGTCTGGTAAGGTACATCCCAAAAGGGGCAATGTACTCAATTATGGGCCTGATGAGGGATGAGTAAAGAGGCACGATGACCTCCCCTGATCTAGATGTGAATCCCTTCATGATTAGGTGGGCTATATAAAATGTTTTTCTAACCACTTTGGCCACGTGGTTGTCAAATGAGAAATTGCTATCAACTTGGGTCCCCAGGTCCCTAATTACTTCTTCTGTACTTAATGGATTACCACCTATGTGATAATTTGTGGGCACTTTGTTTTTGCCAAAGGGGATGACTATACACTTTTTGGCGTTTAGCATGAGGCCATGGCTCTGGCACCAGTTGTCTGTTTCTATGAGGCCCTTTTGGAGGATGCTTGTGTCGGCTGGAGAGTCGATTATGGTGCCCAGTTTGCAGTCATCTGCGAACTTGGTCAGCCACAGTCCTTCCGTGTTGGCCTGTACCTCCGAGAAATATATACCGAACAAGAGAGGTCCCAGGACTGAGCCTTGTGGGATGCCACTTGTAACTGGTTTGGAGTCTGACATGGCTGCAGCAATTCTAACCATGTGGGTTCTGTCTTTGAGCCAGTTTGCAACCCATCTAGTGACATAGGGGTTTATATTTAAGCTGGTGAGCTTATCTATAATGCCCAAGTGGGGTATTGTATCGAAGGCTTTTGCGAGGTCCAGGTAGGCTGTGTGGACCACCTTCCCCTCGTTAATGGCCTTGGTGACTGTTTCAAAGAAATCAACCAGGTTTAAGAGGCAGGATCTGCCCTTAACAAAGCCGAACTGGGTAGGATCTAGTGTCTGTAGGTCCCCAATATCTTTATTTATGAGGTCCATGATGATCCTTTCCATAGTTTTGCAGACCAAGCTAGTTAGGCTTATGGGGTGATAGTTTCCAGGATCCGTTGAGGTACCACCTTTGTGGAGAGGGACCACTGTTGTTGTACACCACTCTTTGGGTACATATCCTGTAGTAAGGCTGATATTGAACAGTAGTTTTATGTTTGGGTTTAGCTCTTCTTGGAGTTCATGTAGGACGCAGCCCGGTACACCATCTGGTCCCATTGATGCTGTGTTTTTTGTTTTGGAGAGGGCAGCTCTTACCTGAGCATCTGAGATGTCAGGGGGGCAGCACTCTGCTGGGATAGATATTTGCCCTTTTCGTGGGGAGGGGGGGGTTGCGCTGAACCTGTTAGCTAGGATGTTGGCAATGTCTGTGGGTTCGGTGAATTTTTTGTCATTTTGGACTAATTCTGAGCATATCTGGGAATTCCCACCCAGGTTCCTAACATAACTAAAGAAAGCCTTGTGATTATCCTTAGTGTCCTGTGCAATTTTTCTCTCGAAGCTGGCCTTAGACGATTTTATGAGTGCCCGTAGTTTTTTGCTAATACTGATCAGAGATGCCTTCCCTTTTTGGGATTTTGCTCTATCATGTAGTAGCTTCCTCCTTCTATTGTATAGTTTGTTTATGGCTGGGGTCCACCAGACAGGACGCCTGCCTTTGGAGGATTGGGTCTTGGTTTTATTTGGGATTGCATGATCCATGCATTCCTGAAGGTGTTCATAGAATGCGTTTATAAAGGATTCTGCGGTCTGGGACGTATTTTCCACAGGCCCGGGGGCTTTGAAGGATTCCACCTCAGTTTTGAGGAGTGTGAAATTTGCTTTAGAGAAGTTTTTCACTGTGGTTTCAGGGCAGGGGGTGGAGTCGGGATGTGAATATCCAGTGAGATTAGTTTATGGTCTGATCTTACCAGTGAGGGATACACTTCTGGTCTGGTGCATAGAGTCCCCATGTTGGTGATGATCAGGTCCAGTATGTTTTCCCCTCTTGTGGGAGTAGTAACAAGTTGTTCCATAGCATTTGAGTTTATAAATTCTAGGAACCTTTGGGCTAGGGTGTTGGAGCTAGAGTAATGCTCCCAATCTATGTTTGGGTAGTTGAAGTCGCCCAATATAATGGTGTTTGGAGAGACCTTCATATTTTCCAGTGTTCTCAGGAAGGCTGAGTTGGGTTCTTGGGTTTGGGAGGGTGGTCTGTAGCAGGCTATAAACTGGAAGGCAGTTTTACCCACTGTTAGTTGCACATGGATAGTCTCTGATGCTTCGTGCTGTGCCACCAACCTGGAGGTGTGGGTATCTTTGACGAATATTGATACCCCCCCTCCTTTTGTGGTTCGGTCCAAGTTTTGGGGCCGAAAAGCATGGTATGAGGTATAACCTGGTAGTGCTGGGGTGCTCTCGGGAGCCTTGAACCAGGTTTCTGTTACTGCACAGATATCGATGTTCTCCATGCTAAGGAGAGTTTCGAATGCATGCATCTTGAGGTTTAGACTTCTGGCATTGAGTAGCATTACTCTTAGTTTCTTATCCCTTGTGATACCTATGGAGGTGGGTTTGTCTTTTGAGCCTTGCCTAAAAAAGGCACTATGGGTGTAGCAAGAGCCTTTGCCAATATCTGAAAGCCCAGGGGTGACAGGTGCAAGCCATCCCTAGCGAAGCATCGTGGCTTGTCGAGCATGTCATCCCAGGCTGTCAGGCATTGGATCCCCTTTGAATGACACCAATACTTAAGCCAATTGTTGAAATTGATCATCTTGTCTTCATATTGTGGCATCATTCTTGGTGAGGGTAAGATGCTACTCAAGGTCAGGGACATACCGGCCTGGCCTACATGCCCAGAGAGCTCCTCTATGTCTCTTTTCATGTAGTCCAGGGAGGTACAACTCAGGTCATTCACACCAGTATGGACAATGACTGAGTCATATTTGTCCTTGCCTTGGAGTGACCTGAGTGCTTGTGTTATGTGGCGGATCCTAGCACCCGACAGGCAGCTCACCGTGACCTTCTCCTTGTTCAGCCTGGTGAGCAGGACGTCAGTGTGCCTGACAATAGAGTCACCTATTACAAGTGTATCAGGTGTGTTGTTTAGCCTTAAGGGCTGTGACTGTTCGGCACACTGGCTTTGTGAGCCATGTGTTGCACGTGTTTTGTTTTTGGGTAGCGGTTGCTTGGGTGGCTGCTTTGGAGGTCTCTGTTGCTTAGGCAGATTTTTATTTAGAGCCTCCAAGTATGTTTTTGTGTGTTTATGTGTTTGGTTTGCTGTCGTGGTAGGTCTGTGTGAGACTGGAATTGTAGTGAGTGTGGTTTCCTTCTCCTCCTGACTGGTTTTGCCAGTACTGAGTTGAGAGAGCTTAGCCTCCAGTATGGCTATATGGTTGTATCTCTCACATGTGTTGGAATTTGTTGGGAGGAGGAGAGGGTTGTCTGTGTACATGAGGCAGTTGTAACATTGCCTCAAAATTCCCAGATACACCAGTTGGACTGGAGAGGAGATTAACAACTGATCTTTGGACATGCTAGAATAGTATTGGGAATTCCTTTATAATTGAAAAAAAAAGGGCCAATGGGGAGCAAGGTACTCAAGGGGAGTTTGTGAGGGTGTAATTTTTTTGTGCTGACTTATATAATTGCTTTAGTGAGCAAGTGCCAGGTAACTTAAATGCAATGTGTTACAGGTAACTTAAATGCAAAAATGACAAACAGTAACTTTCTTTCAAGTGAAACAAGGAAATAAGTACAGTAAGCAATGCAGATATCACTAGGGATCCACAGAAGCACTGAAAAGCTGCATTTTAGGTGGAATTAGCGTTTCAGGGAAATAAACAAACAAACAACAAGCATACAAACAAAGCTAGATTCAGCAGGCCTGGATCTAGTCTATGCTACAGTAAACAAGGTGTACCAATTCCAGTAAGAAACAGTTCAAATATGCAGGCACTATAAGCCTTTATCCAGAAATTCCCAGCTCAGAAGGGCAGAGTCCAGCCTCTCCCCCCACAAGAGTGCAGACTACGAACCCTTTTAATGTAAAATAACTGGCCTGAAGCCCAAGTGCTTAAACCAGAATTAATACACTTTTAGAATAACAGAAACTGAGCCCTCAATCAGCAGTTCCCAACTTAGAAGGATGTAAGCTACCTGTCCTGCCACCACAGTGCAATCCACAAACCTTCCTAATGTAAAACAACTGGTCTGAAGCCCAAGTGCTTAATCCAAA